>NW_012267230.1:788681-800350 GCF_000151885.1 Dipodomys ordii
GTGGGGCTTGAACTCTGGGCCTGGGCGCTGTCCCTCAGCTCTTCAGCTCAAGGCTAGCACTCTACCACTTGAGCCACAGCACCACTTCCGGCTTTTTTTCTTCTTGCTTATGTGGTGCTGGGGAATCGAACCGAGGGCCTCATGCATGCAAGGCAAGCACTCTACCACTGAGCCACCTTCCCAGCCCATACTGTATGTTTTATTTCTTAAAGTAAAAACATACTTTTTAAGTGATAAAGCAGTGTATCATTAATATTTAACATTTCTCAGATTTTTTACTCTATTAGGCATTTGTTCTAAGTGATTAAAACAGAGATCTATCTTAATCTATATAATACTGAGAAATGATTCTGTTTTCCCCATTTGTTGTTGAGGAAACTGAGGTACACAGAAGAATTAAATAATTTGACTTCTAATAATTAAATAATAATCTAAATAATTTGACTCCTAATAAGTGGTCATCCTCACTTTTTTTTGGGGGGGGGTCCAGTCGTGGGGCCTGAACTCTGGGCCTGAGCGCTGCCCCTCAGCTCTTTAGCTCAAGGCTAGCACTCTACCACTTGAGCCATAGCGCCACTTCCGGCTTTTTCTTTTTGCTTATGTGGTGCTGAGGAATCGAACCCAGGGCCTCAGGCATGCAAGACAAGTGCTCTACCACTGAGCCACCTTCCCAGTCCCTCACTTTTATTTTTAATCCAGATCTGACCTCTAACCACTGCCTCATGGTTCAGACAACAGATATATGACTGAATAGTTTAGAATTTGATTTAGTATGGAAGAATTATTGTACTTACATAAATCAAGAGGGTATAATTTATGAGAGAAAGGGTTTAGAATTGTTTTGTCGTTGCTGTCTGTGGGGGTGTGGGGAGAAACAGGGTGTCATCATTTAGCTCAAGCTGGCCTAGGACTCGCCAATGGTTTTCTTCTGATCAGGCTAGCCTCAAACTTGAGATCCAACTGGCCTCAGCCTTATGAATGTTGGGGTTACCACCATACCTGGCCTAGAGTTGTTTACTAATAAAATATAAACTAGTTGCAGGGGAAGCAATTCTTTTGACAGTTTTTGACATAGTTAAATGGAACCTTTGCTAAACTCAGGAAAGTTATTTATTGTGACTACACATTCTTTTCTGAGAAGGTAGTGATATATATTTTCTGGGCTAAGGAAATAAAGAGAACTAGTATGAACACTCATTATGATGTTTGAGAGTAGAATATAAATAGCCAAACTCCAGTCGTTTTTTTGGAGACAAGACAAGGGTCTCAGGTTCATGCAGGCAATCCTTTTGTTTTCTGGAGATAAAGAACTTGAGGTGTTTCTTTAAGGTGAAGAAGCTGGGAAGGGGTATTCCTGGATCATTCCTGGAGAAGAGTGTCTAGTGGGAGGAGAGGCAGCATTTCAGAGTGAATAGCTCTCACTGCAGTCACTCCTGTGAGAGGAACCCAGAGACAATCTCCCTCTTTGTATATCGTTTTTTTTTTTACTTCCCATGAAAGTTCTTCTGTGCTTACAGAATTGCAATTAAGTTCACTTTGATACAAACCTGAATGTTCTTAAAGTTCTTTTTAGGAAAACAGTTTGCCTTCTCTAATGGATAGTTTGGGGAAAGTTACTATCATATCCTGGGGATAATTTCAGAGTGGGTAATGGAAAACCTGGGGTTTAATGTAGTTGGGTATTTATCATTTGATATCTGGGCATTAGCATTCTTTGAACCCTAATGTGGGGAAAATTCCCTCTAGTTCTGAATTCCTCTTAATTTTATCAGTAACTGGGCTAGGGCCTTTGCATGACTCAGAGCTTATCTTGTCTGCTGCCTTGCTGTTTGCTTTATTGGTCATTGTGCATAGGGAAACTTTAATGGACTTAATGTTCTGTATTTCTAAAATCCTTTACAAATAGCCACACTAGTTTTCTGCCCACACAAACTATATTTGTCCTGCCTTCTCAATCTATTTACTTTTATTCTCATTTGTCATTATCATTTGTTTTAAACCAACTCAGTCCTATATAGAAAGCATGGAAATAATGATTTTCTTCTGCCAAATCCATCAGCAGTGATCCAGTATGATCTAGTGAGTTCTCCCACAGGGGTGTGTCATGATTCCATTAGACTGTGTGATTAAATTTCATTTAAGCTCTTTACCTGATTTACTTTAGTCTATTTGGTATACTTGTAATTGCTTTTAAAACCAGGACATCTGCTTACATTCATGTGTGACTAGATTTCACAATTTATAAGGGCAGGGCTGGGAAGGTGGCTCAGTAGTAGAGCGCTTGCCTTGCATGCGTGAGGCCCTGGGTACGATTCCCCAGCACCACATAAGCAAAAAAAAAAAAAGCCAGAAGGGGCGCTGTGGTTCAAGTGATAAAGTGCTAGCCTTGAGCTGAAGAGCTGAGGGACAGCACCCAGGCCCAGAGTTCAGGCCCCACGACCGGACCAAAAAAAAAACAAACAAAAAACAAAAACAATTTGTAAGAGCAATTAGACATTTTACTTCAATGTCTGTAGACCTTTTAGAATTTTCAAATATTGAGCAAGTACTTGTTCGTGTGTGTGTGTGTGTGTGTGTGTGTGTGTGTGTGTGTGTGTGCATGTGTGCATGTGTGCTGTATCTGGTCCTGAGGCTTGAACTCAGGGCCTGAGCACTGTCCCTGAGCTTCTTTTTATTCGAGACTAGCACTCTACTACTTGAGCCACAGCCCCACCTCCAGCTTTTTCTGTTATGTGGTACTGAGGAATGGAAACCAGGGCCTCATGCATGCTAGGCAAGTGCTCTACCACTAAGCCACATTCCCAGCCCCAAGCAGCACTACTTTTTCTGAATAGTTTATTGGAGTTAAGAGTCTCACCAACTCAGCCAGCCCAAGTTGGCTTCAAACTGCAAACCTCAGATCTCAGCATCCTGAGTAGGTAGAATTACAGGCATGAGCCACTAGCACTTGGCTACAAGAACTTAATTTTTCTTTTTAAGGACAAATTGTATGGTTCTACCCTCAGATGAGAGAGTAGAAAGGATAAAGGTTCTGCTGGGTGTTGGTGGCTCACACCTGTCATCTTAGCTCAGGAGCCTGAGATCTGAGGATCACAGTTCAAAGCCAGCCCAGGTTGGCTTTGAAAGTCCATGGGACTTTTGTCTCCAATTAAACACCAGAAAACTGGAAGTGGTGCTGTGTTTCAAGTGGTAGAGTGCTAGTCTTGAGCAAAAACAGCTCTGGGATAGTGCCCAGGCCCTGAGTTCAAGCCCTGGTTGGTCGCAGGGCTTGAACTCTGGGCCTGGGCGCTGTCCCTCAGCTCTTCAGCTCAAGGCAAGAATTCTACCACTTGAACCACAGCACCACTTCCAGTTTTCTGGTGGTTAATTGGAGATAAGAGTGTCATGGACTTTCCTGCCTGGGCTGGCTTTGAACCATGATCCTCAAATCTCAGCCTCCTGAGTATCTAATATTACAGATGTGAGCCACCAGCACTCAGCTTTTTTGCTCCAAATTCTCACTATAAATTTGGCTTAAAGCAGCCTGCAATAGCCATGCCATTGCACCAAATTAGCTAAACTCCAGTTTCCCCAAAGTCTCAGGAGAAGACAAAATGTAGACTAAATATAACATGCATCTGTGGCCTGTACAGTATCATTTCCCAGTAGTCTTTATTCCTATCTAACCTCATGAGGTCTTTACTGTCTGTATTTCTGTTGACATTCTGATCATCTGAGCTCCCATCAGAATCACACATTTAGCTCCACTTACAGCAGTCTAAGGATACTCTTGCCCACATCTCCAAACTGTTCCCTACTCCTCTGCACACCATTCCAAAAGCTTCTGAACCATACTGTCAGCGGTAGTGACAGCAGTGACCCTCTTTCTCAGTAAAAGTTTCCCGTATTAGACTTTTTGTTATGACAAATACTTAGGGGAACAACTTAAAAGGAGGGAATATTTATTTTTTAATTCTAAAGTTCTGTTTAGTGAAAAAAATGGAATTGGACAACTCTAGATATACTCACCAACAGCTCAGGCTATTATATAAATGTCTGAGTTGTAGACACCAAAAATTATTTTATCTTAAATGCATTTATTCTCTATTTTAGACTTGTGCATTTTCATTAAGGATTTTTTGTTTGTTTTTTGTTTTCATTTTTGTTTTTGTTTTTGTTTTTTTTTTGTTGGTTGTGGGAGAGCTTAAACTCTGGGCCTGGACGTTGTCCCTGAGCTTTTCAACTCAAGGCTAGCGCTCCACCACTTGAGCCACAGTGCCGCTTCTCGTTTTCTGATGGTTTATTGGAGAGAAGAGTCTCACAACTTTCCTGCCTGGGCTGTATTTGAACTGCAGTCGTCAGATCTCAGCTTCCTATGTAGCTAGGGTTACAGGTGTGAGCCACCAGCGCCCTGATTTTTTTTTTAAGTTAAAACATATATTTTTTGATTCACAAATTGTCTCAGTAACAAAAGAAGGTTGGGTAAACTTTCCAGAGCCTTCAAAATTAAGCAAGTTAAAATAAACAATTATTAGAGCTTCCTTCCCTGCCCCCCCCAAGTGCCCTGATTTTTTAAATTAAGTTTTTAAGTAGTTGTATGAGGAGGTTTCAATTCAACAATTCAGATTCTGAGTATATCTTGATCGATGTCACCTCTTCCATTTTTCTCCTTATCTTTCCCAATCCCATCCATATCCCCAAATTATGTAGTTCAACTTTCACATAGTATACAAGGAATATAGTGATTGTATTGACCCACCTTTCCTCTCTCCAATTATCTGCCTCCCCTCTCTTTGCCCTTCCCTCTTCCTCCCACCCAGCCCCTACTACAAAACATGTTTCAGCTCCCTAGTATTCATTTTGCTAAACTATTCCTTAGAGTGGTTATACTATTGGAAATCTCCCCTGAGTAAATATCATCAATAAATGTTTGATTGGTAGACACCAAAACTTACTTCAAGTTTCAAGATTCCAGGTCTTTTTTGGGGGGGCCTGAACTCTGGGCCTGGGCAGCTCAAGGCTAGCACTCTACCACTTGAGCCACGGCACCACTTACAGCTTTTTCTGCTTATGTGGTGCTGAGGAATTGAACCCAGGGCCTCATGCATGTGAGGCAAGTGCACTACTACTGAGCCACCTTCTCAGCCCAAGATTCCAGGACTTACGTGGAGGTCTTTGATCCATTTTGAATTGATAATGATATTAGGACAGGGTAACAGACAGGGATCCCATTTGAGCCTTCTGCATATGTATTTCTCATTTTCCCAGCACCCAGTCTTTTCCCCCCCACATATATATTTGACTTCCTTGTTGAATATCAGCTGGCTGTAGATAAGGGTTTATTTCTGAGTCTTCTATTTCATTGGTCTTCAGGCCTATTTTTGTGCTAGTGCTAAGATGTTTTTGTTACTATAGTTCTGCAGTAAAGTTTGAGGTCTAGAACTGTACTGTGATGCCCCAGCATTGCTTTTTTTTTTTTTTTTGCCCATATTTGCTTTGGCTATATGGGGGTCTTTTGTGGTTCCATATGAATATTTGGGTTGTTTTATCTATCTCAGTGAAGAACAACATTGGGATTTTGATGGATACTGCACTGAATATGTAGATCACCTTCTGGATTATGACCATTTTCACATATTAACTTTGCTGATCCATGAATGATCCTTTGAGGTTTTCTGAGCCAGTTAACAGTGCTTTGATAGTACAAGTGTTCAGTCCAGAATGGAGATAAGTGCAATTGTGAATCATAGGTGGTGAAGAACTTGAAGTATTTCAGAGAGAGGGAATAGCACATCTGAAGGTCATCTCTGTGGATAACATAGAGGAATGTATACATATAAATGAGTTTAACATTAAGAACGCGAACACTTAACTTTGAAAAGTAATACAAGGAAAGTCTGGAGAAAAAGTATCATTCTTTAAAATTGCCTTCTTTCATAGGCCATTACTTTGTACTAAGAGGAAAGAGTGTGTAGAAAAACTAGATCCAAGAGAGATTCCCGAAGTACAGTAACTATTAATGAATTCAGAGGGGAAAAAAGTGTCTGATTTAAAATTGGAGGCAGAAGCAGGAGGCAACCCAGTAGAAGATGGAGGAAGTAATCAAAACCAGAAGAAATGTGTTAGAAGAGCACATTTAAGTCATGGCCTGTATGTGTCTCTTATCTGTTAAAATCATCAATGAGCTTGGGAAGGCCTGTTTCAAGCAGAGGTGAGTGAGCCCCTGGAAAGGGGACACAGGAAATCTCCACAAGGCTATGGGCAGGAGGAGGCTAAGCAGAGCTGAGACGGGCACAAAGAGCATAAAGCACTGGATGTTGCCTTAGCATACTAGCATAGCTTTGTTTATGAGAGAGCAGACTTAAGGACACTCAAGTGTCCTTGAGGTCCAGGAGTGGATAGATGAGAGAAGCAAAAGAAAAGAATAAGCTGGGATCCAGAATACAAAACCACAACCGGACGACAGGGTGCATTTAGCCGTGAGCAGTTTTGGAACAGCTGCTTGGTGTGCCCTCTTCTCTTCTGAACAAAAGTGAGGTGGCAGGTGGCTCTGATAGTGAAGGAAAGCACAGGAGACTTGGACTAGCCCAGCAAGGGCAGGCAGAGATGTGCAGAATTTAGGAAAACCTATTTAGCTTCAGGCCAGTGATGATGGTCCTGATACTAACATTGAGGAATCCACAGAGGCACCTACCCACTCTGATGGAGGATTTTCTCCAGCAGCATCCAGCAGCCAGGAGAGAAATACAAGGAGGGAGAAATTTATAATGGATTGAGGAGTCTAGGTTGGACAGGGGAAGAAGTAAAGATAACAGAAAGGTAAGAGATGGGGAGAAGGTATAGAGGGTGGTGTCAGAAGAGCCAAGAGAGGCTGTAAGAGGAACAGGCCACAGTTAGTACAGCTAGCCCTTCATAATTAGCCTTAACTTCTCCTGGTCCTCAGGTTTGCAGACATTGTCAGTGTGTATCTCATTAAAATTATTTGTATTACCTGCTTCCTGGTTTGGACTAGTTTTCTGTTTATGTTAGATATATTCATTCTGGAGGGATGGGGGGGTCTATGTGTCATTTCCACACATGTAAACATATATTTCAATCACCTCACCCCTCTATGACTCCCCACAATCCTGAAAAGTTTCAATAGGGTTTATAGTTTTATTTTCATACTTGCAGATAATCTGTATCAACTCTATTCATCCCCTGTCTTCAGTTCACTATTAATAATCACCTATGTCCTACAGCAGAATACAAAGATTATAGAACAAAAAAAACACCACTGGGTGTATTTCTGGAAGAAAAAAATAAGTATATAAAGTATTAAAATTACCTTTACACTATTCTTTTCTGGGATTATGTATCTACTCTGAAGACATGAGCTGCCAAGGTATGATTAGCTCAGGGAGTTAATGCATCAGTGCCACCTACTTAGGGCCACCCTTTCCCAGTACCCTCCTACCTTACCTTTCCCCAGTTCTCTTTAATTTTTCAGCTGATCTGCCACAAAAATTTGAAACTCCATCATTCCAGTTAAATCAAACTACTGTCTATTGCTCAAATACAGATGCCCTCGGGAGGAGCAGCCTAGTAAATCTTTACCATTAAGACATTTGTGATGAAGCATGTGTTTGATCTATGTAGCCAGTGAGATTACTTGCCCCATACAGACTCACCTGCTTGTAGAAAGGAGGACCAACAAGCCCTCCACAGTAGGGCTCAGGCAGCCCAATCAGTACTGGAGCCCACAGGAAGAGAAAGAGCACTTACAAAGAAGGCAATCACTTTTTTCTTTTCCTTTTTCTCTTTCTCACTCTTTCTCTCTCTCTCCTTCCCTCTCTCTTTCCCTCTCCTTCTTTCTCTTTGTCTCTGTTTCTCTCTCTCTCTCTTTCTTTCTTGCCATTCCTAGGGCTTGAACTCGGGGCCTGAATGCCTTCTTTGAACTTTTATTTTGCTATAGCTAGCACTCTACTACTTGAGCCACAGTTCCACTTCTAGCTATTTTCGGTGATCAATTGGAGATAAGAGTCTCACAGAATTTCCTGTCCAGGCTAGCTTTGAATTGGGATCCTCAGATTTCAGCCTTCTAAGTAGTTAGGATTACAGGCGTGAATCACTAATCCATAGCTGTCAACCACTTTGTGTGTATGCATGCACACTTGCCTGTGTATGCTGAGTTTGAACCCAATGTTTGACACATACTTAGCACACTCCCTACCAGTGAACTATACCCCAATCCAATTACAGATTTTGGGGGGGGGGGAGAGTCAGTCATGGGGCTTGAACTTGGGGCCTGGGTGCTGTCCCTAAGCTGTTTTCGTTCAAGGCTAGCGCTCTGCCACGGTGAACCACAGTGCCACTTCTGGATTTCTGATGGTTAATTGGAAATAAGAGTTTCATGGACTTTCCTGCTCTGGCTGGCTTTGAACCACAGTCCTTAGATATCGGCCTCCTTGAGTAGCTGGGATTGCAGATGTGAACGACCAGTACCCGGCAATCACAGATTTTTAAAAAATTTTATTCTTTTATTTATGTTGTGCTACTAGGGCTTGAACTCAGGGCCTCACACTCTTGCTCAGGTTTTTTTTGTTTTGTTTTTCTCAAGGCAGGCATTCTACACATATACTTCCCGAATCACAGATTTTAATATCACCATTTTTGCTCAAGTTCAATCATCTCTGGCCAGATTGATGGGTGTTTTATGATTAGCTTTGTCACAGGCTTTATCGGGTGTGTTACTGGGAGAGCTTTCCAAAAAGAGATTTCCCCCCCCAAAAAAAGGAGGGGAAGAACTCTGATTTTCTAAGCTCCCTTTACTGCTGAGACTCCCCATGAACTTAGAATAACACAAAATGAATTTTCTAAGTAATCCACATAGAAGGCACCCAAACAGAGACATGTCATGTAAGAAGACAAATCAGGGTGCACAGAAAGAGAATAAGCCAGCAGCACTTTCTGACAAGGCTGTCAGCTGGTGGGAGCAGAAGGGACTAGCTGGGGCTTCCAGTTCAGAACTGGTCACATCTACGTATGGTTGCCTAGCAACTTCCCAGTTATCCTGCTTTGATAAGATCGCTCAAGCCTGGAGACAAAGGGTCTGGGGTTGGTCTTACAACCAAAGGGTACTGTGCTTACAAAAACCAGGTCCTATCCATTCCCACACCTAAGAACCTCCCGTAGAAGTGGTATTCAGTTGAACATCTAGAAGAGAAGTGGAACATGGAAAGAATTCTGGTCTGTGTATTTTTGAACAGTTGAATCAATTTCTTGCTTTTTTGGTGACTTTTCAGCTTTATTTCCTGGTTCTGTCTCAGTTCCTGAACCTAGCTTAGGGTTTTTTTGTTTTTTATTTTGTTTTTGTGCTAGTCTTGAGGCTTGAACATAGGGCCTGGGCACTGTCCTTAAGCTTTTTTGCTCAAGGTTAGTGCTCTACCTCTTGAGCCACAGCTCCACTTGCAGCTTTAAAAAATTTTTTTTGATGATTAATTGGAAACATGAGTTTGGCCTTACAACCAAAGGGTCTAGTGACATGGGTGCTGTTCTTGCTGTTTTACAAAAATCAGGACTTTCCTGCTCAGGCTTGCTTAGAATTATGATCCTCAGATCTCACCAGCTTAGTTTTTTATATATTTTCTAACTTCCCTGTGACCTTGTGCCCGCCTATTCTGTCTCAGGTGTGTGTCTTTGCTTTACAACCCTCGAGTTACAGATTGTCTGTGACACCAATTTTACATGAAATGATGACACGCCTTATAATCATCCTCATTGTGGCAGCAGACATGCTTCGCCTGGTGGTGCAGTCACTTTAGTGCATCTTGAATCTCCACATAATGAGTGTCAGAGCTGATTTAGTTAAGATTCCCCACTTACTGGGGTAAATGAGACTCATGACTTTTTCTTTTGTGCGTGATTATATGCAGGTGAGATCCTGGGTAGCTCTCAAATATTATCTCTCCTAGTTTGACTTCCTTTTTTCTACTGTGTTTACATTTTTTTTATTTGGCTAGTGTGGTTGCCTGGGAAACAGCCGTAGGGTAAAGATAGGTTGGTTGTTTGAGGAATTGGAATTACTGGCCCTTTGAAGAGGCAAAAGACCCATTAGATAAAGACAAAAAGTAAACATGTAGCCTTGTACTTTTAAGTGTGCTGTGGAAGGTTCTATTAATGCAGTGCAGTTTTTGTTTTGGTGCCATTCTTGAGGCTTGAACTCAAGGCCTGGGCATGGTCCCTGAGCATATTTGCTCAGGGCTATAGCTCTACCACTTGTGCCACAGCACCACTTCCAGCTTTTTTTTTTTTTTTTTTACCCTGCCCAGGGTAGGGTAAGCTAGGATTAGCTATTGTTGTGGTAGCCCACTAGTGTGGGCCACCAGTGCCCAGTTTGCAGTGAAGTTTTAAATTTAACTTTCTTCTAATTCATTTAAGATCATCAAATGCCAAATAAGCCATGTGGGGGGAGAGACAGGGGGAGTGCAAATTGCCTTTAACTCAGACATGGTGACTTATTCCTATAATCTTGACTACATGGATGGCAGAGGATAGGCAGATTGAAATTTGAGATCAACCATGGCAATAACTTCATGAGGCCTCCATCTCAACAGAAAATGCTGGATCTGGTGATACACACCTATCATCCACTCCAGAGCAGGAAATGTAAAAAAGAAGATAGTGGTCCAGGCTGGCCTAAACAAAATGTGAAACTCTGTCTAAAAAATTACCAAAGCAAAAGGCCTGGAGGCATAGCTCAAGCAATAGGTTGCATGCCAGATGAGTTCAAAGGCCAGTACTACTACCACTATCAACAACAAAAAACGACCTTTGAAATTAGGGGTATGGTAGTGTTCTTAGCATATTAGAGGCCTTGGGTTTCATCTCCAACACCAAAAACAAAACAAAACAAAAACCCTATCTTTTAAAAATGAAGATTCTGGGCTGGAAATAAGGCTTAGTGGTAGAATGCTTGCCTAGCATGCATGAAGCCCTGGGTTTGATTCCTTAGTACCACATAAACAGAAAAAACTGGAAGTGGTGTTGTGGCTCAAGTGGTATAGTGCTAGCCTTGAGCAAAAGCAGCTCAGGGACAGACAGTGCCCAGGCCCTGAGTTCAAGCCCCAGGACTGGCAAAAAAAAAAAGTTTCATTGTGTACACATATTAAATCGTGTTAAGAGACTCTGGAGGAAGTAAAGGCCTTGAGTATAAGTGTGAGTGATTGATTTGAATGTCTATGCAGGATATAATTCATTAAAATAAAAGATGAAATTGAAAGCCTTAGTGAAAAATATGAGGAGTACTAACATTGCCTGACTTCACAAGATGTAATTATAGCCATGCAATTGCCCTGGCAGATTCTTTTGTTAGCTTATAGAAAATATGTGGCTGTTACATAAATTTTCTGACTTAATGATATTGCTCTAAAGAGTGATGTGCGTTTTTTTTGTTTGTTTGGGTTTTGTTGTTGTTGTTGTTGTTTTGCCAGGCCTGGAGCTTGAACTCAGGGTCTGGACACTGTCTGTCCCTGAGCTGCTTTTGCTCAGTCAATGCTAGCACTATACCACTTGAGCCACAGCACCACTTCCAGCTTTTTCTGTCAAACCCAGGGCTTCGCGCATGCTAGGCAAACACTCTACCACTAAGCCACATTCCCAGATCCTGTGTTTTTGTTTTGTTTTCTGATAGTAAATGATAGTAAAAGGCC
>NW_012267230.1:808031-851831 GCF_000151885.1 Dipodomys ordii
TTCTGAAATTCTTTTCTTCTCTTTCTTTTTTTGTTATTTCTCACCTCTGGTTTTTCTCTGAGTGTTCGTCTTTTTGTTGTTGTCGGTCTCTTGGGGAGATTAAGCGTTGGAACTCGAACTCTCTTTTTGGTTGGAGAGAGCTGTGGCGTTTCCCTACTGCCCCGTCGCCATCTTGGTCCCCCCTCCCCTTGCTCAGCTTTCTTACCTCACTGGTGTGCCATCACTTGAGACACACCTCCAGACTACCTTTTTGTTGATTATTTGGACTTAGAGTCTCACAGACTTTTCTGCTTGGGCTGGCTTTGAACTTGAATTCCCTGGATTTCAGCTTTCTGAATAGCTAGGATTACAGATGTTTGTGAGCCATGGGTGCCTGGCCAGAAAGTGAATTTTAACAATGTTGTTCGTCTGGTGTTTGCTTTTATAACATATTTAATGAAGACCATTTTCACCAAAAACATGACTGAATTCTAGTTTTAGAATCTCTGACAGTTACAACAGTGCTAACTTCCAGTTGATGTTTCAAATTAGCTTTCCCGTCTCCCAGAACAGAACCTCTGACAAATTTTATAAATAAAGGGGCAGAATTCTGCTGAACATCTAGTAGGTTATTTCTAGATGATTTATAGAGGCTATAACATATATTACATATATTTATGTTATATATGTTTATATAGATGGTGTGTGTGTGTGTGTGTGTGTGTGTGTGTGTGTGTGTGTGTATGCTACTAAGGATTGAACTAGGCTTCACACTTGCTAGGCAGATGCAATAACATGATTCATGCCACCAACCCATGTAATGCTCATGTTCTTACTCATCTTGTTCACTTGGTATATGATTTACCAGACAGGAGAGGAAGGGAAAAGCAGTCTTATTCAGTCTTACTCTGAAAGCTTAATAATCAGCAAACAAAGGTTAAGGTGTTAGAGTAAATTCTATCCCTTACCTTCCTTGCCTTGTTCATACCAGGGACTATGACATTCAGAATGGGTTTTTTGTTTGTTTTTCTTTTGCTAGTCCTAGGCTTCAAAATTCAGTCTGGACACTGGCCCTGATCATTTGTGCTCAAGGCTGATGCTCTACCACTTGGACCACTGCTCCACTTTTGGCTCTTTGCTGGTTAATTGGAGACAAGGATATTACAGATTTTCCTGCCCTAGGCTGTCTTCAAACTGTGATCCTCAGATCTCAGCCTCCTGAGTAGCAAGGATTTGAGGTGTGAGCCATCAGCTAGCACTGGCACTCAGAACATTTTAAAGGAGAAATATTTTAGTCGTGACTTACTGAACCTACAGCAACAAAAATAATTCTCAAATGAAAATCTAAGATCACAGATTTATATAGAGTTACCAATGAAACTTTCAAAAGTTAAATAGTGAAGAAAGTTGCTTCTGTGATAGTACTTCATAGTATTGCATTTTGTCAGGGGGTCTTTCATTGCTTACTGTCTGTTCTTAAAGTAGTTACGGTGTTTATAAATGGATCTGTGGCTACAAGAGGATAATTAGAAATCTGCTGAATGATCAGGAGTGGTTTCCTGGTTCTTGGCATTGCTCTGAATGTCTTTTTTATTTCTAGAATTACAATTAAATGCTTTATCAAAGCAAGACATTCAACTTTATATTCAAAAGAAATTGTGTGTGTGTGTGTGTGTGTCAGTCAGTCCTGGGGTTTGAACTCGGCCTAGGCACTGTCCCAGTGCTTTTATGCTAGTGCGCTACCACTTAAGCCACAGTTCCTGCTTTTTTCATGGTTAATTGGAGATAAGCATCTCACATACTTTCCTGCCCACGCTGGCTTTGAACCTTGATCTTCAGATCTCAGCTTTCTGAGTAGTTATGATTACATGTATGAGCCACCAGTACCAGCTATCTTCTTTCACTACCCAGAGTTATGGTTAGCATTAAACAAAGACTACAACTCACTTTTGAGAACAGACCCAAGTTCTTGCTCCATTTTCTTTCAACACATTGCTTTACTTCTAAAAATGCATCAATGGCAAACACAAGGTATATAAAACCTATAAAACCACCCTATCTACCCACACATTTGTCTACAGATTAAGTCAACCCTGGACCATGAATTTGAGGTTAATGTCTTAAAAAAAACCAACTTGTATTCATATTCAGAAAATAATATTGATCCAAAAAAATCTCTCTCTACTCCTCCCTCACAATCCAGAACTTTTTTTTTCTTTGTCAGTTCTGGGGCTTGAACTCAGGGCTGGGCACTGTCCCTAAGCTGCTTTTGCTCAGTCAATGCTAGCACTCTACCACTTGAGCCACAGTGCCACTTATAGCTTTTGGGGGGGGGGGGTCAGTCATGGGCCTGAGACTGTTCCTGAGCTCAAGGCTAGTGCTCTACCACGTTAAGCCACTTTGCCACTTCTGGTTTTCTGGTGGCTAATTGGAGATAAGAGTCTCACAGACTTTTCTGCTTAGGCTGGCTTTGAACCTTGATCCTTAGATCTCAGCCTCAGGCGTGAGCCATCAGCATCTGGCCTGGCTTTTTCTGTGTATGTGGTACTGCAGAATTGAACCCAGGGCTTCATGCATGCTAGGCAAGCACTCTACGACTAAGCCCCATTCCTAGCCTAGAACTTTTGTGATTTTCTATTTTTGGAAACTATATTTTCCCATTTGCAGATGCTCTTTCAAGGGGAATTTTTCTTTAAATATTATATTTTCTTTTAAATGAGGAAGAAAAGAAAATAATTCCTCTTTTATCTTTTAATCTCTTATCCTTCTTAAAATTTTTTACCTTCAATTGATAAAGTTGGTCCTTGGGTTTGACATGAGAACATGTTTATGGGAAAAAAAATACTACTTGATGGTTTGCAAAAATTTCTTTCATGGAATGATAGTACACATTTATAATCCCAGAACTTGAGAGGATAAAGTAGGGGACCATGAGTTCAAGGCCAGCCTAGGCTACATAGCAAGATCCAGGTCAGCCTGGGTTGTATAATGAGACTCTTTCTCAAAAACACACGCATAAAAAGACATTTGTAATATGTCTGTGCCTCTCTGTTGAGGCATGTTTAATTATATTTAAAATATGAACTCTTATGTCATGTGTTGGTGGCTCACACCTGTAATCCTCAGGAGGCTAAGATTTAAGAATTATGGTTTGAAGCCAGCCTGGGCAGGAAAGTCCATGAGACTCTTATCTCCAATAAACCACTGGAAAACCATAAGTGATGCTGTGGCTCAAGTGGTAGAGCACTTGCCTTGAGCTACAGAGCACAGGGACAGCGCCCAAGCCCAGATCAAGCCCCACAAGCGACCCCCCCCCAAAAAAATCCTGAAGTGGAGTTGTCACTTAAGTGGTAGAGCACTGCCCATGAGCACAAAAGTCCAAGGATAGCACCTAGGCCCTGAGTTCAAGCCCCAGGACTGGCACCAAAAAAAGAAAGGGAGGGAGAAAGAAAGAAAGAAGGGGGAAAGAAAAAAGAAAGGAAGGAAAGAAGAAAGAAAATGAACTATTGTATATTGTATAAGAATTAGTCAGCTGGAGCTGGCCCAGTGGTAGAGTGCTTGCCTTGCAGACATGAGGTTCTCGGCTCAATTCTTTAGCACCACATAAGCAGAAAAGGCCGGAAAGGGCGCTGTGGCTCAAGTGGTAGAGCACTAGTTTTAAGCTGAAGAGCTGAGGGACAGCACCCAGGCCCAGAGTTTAAGCCCCACGACCGACAAAAAAACAAAACAAAAAATTAGTGAGCTAGACTTTTTAATTTTGGTAACTATCACCTATCTAGTACTTAATTCATTACTTACTTTTTTATATTATGATTCAGCATGTTTTAAATTTGTCTTCAGTTCCCCAAGACTTATTTTTCTCCTGAGCCAAAACAAAGTTAATATTGAGTCTGAGAATGAAAAAATTCCAGTTATTTCTGCCAGTATGAAAACTCAATGAGAGCAAAATTCTTTTTTGCTTTATATTTCTGACTTTGTTGTTTTGTTCTTACTTCCTAGAGTCTGGAATAGTGTCTGTGACAAGTACACAGAAAAGTACTTGGGGGACGAGAGCAGGAGGATCTGAGAGCAAGGCCAGTTTGGCCTTGCTTAATGAAGTATTTGCTTAATGAACGACTGAAATAACTCTTTTATAAAAGAGTATTTTTTGTGGTATTTGTTGTTGCTTTAGGCTTACTTATGTGTTATATTGTTCTACTATGAATGGCAACGGAATACTGAAGGGGATTCCTGAAGTACCTGAATGATACAGAAAGAAACAAATAGGAATTAATGATCATGAGGCAGTAGTAGGGAATAGGCCCTGAACACACCAGACCTACTAAAGTCCTCCCTCCTTTTGCGTCTTCCTAGGAGCGCTCACCGTGGGCCTTGTGCGACAATGTCAAACTATCCATGGACGAGACAGGACATGTATCCCTCCCCGACTCCCCCCAGAGTGGGTCACCACACTGTTTTTTATCATCATGGGAATCATATCATTGACTGTCACATGTGGTTTGCTAGTGGCTTCCCACTGGCGAAGAGAAGCTACAAAATATGCTCGATGGATAGCATTCACTGGAAGTAAGTAACCTGTGCGTACTAAATTGGTCTAGGAGGTACCCACTCTGGTATTTCATGGTGATAATCAACAGTCAATAACAAGGATTCCATAACCATCTTAAGAGCACCACTTGCTTTGGCCAAAAACTGCCCAGCTCATCAGTTCTTCAGAACTCATCATTCAAGGCCAGGAGTTCACAACCAAATGCTTTGTGGAAAATGTTATTTTTGTGATATAGGTACTCCAGGTTTGTGACATAGAGCTATTACTAGCCTGAGTCTTTTCATTTCTTTCTTAAAGATACTAGTATCTTCTATCCAAATTAAAATGAATCTTAAAAAAAATATACTGCATGAATTAGATGGAAGGTGATGACTGATTTTTCAATACTGATTTTGTGAGTTTTCTGTGTCTTTTATGACCGTTGAAAAGACAATACATTTGATTATTTAATCATTACATTTCAGCATTTCTTACTCTACTATGTCACGTGGCAATAAATTCACACTGGCTTATATTTTGCAAAATTGGTTTAACTTCAAAATACCAGCTGTTTATCCCAACTTAAAGGCATAAAGGCACAAAGAAAAGTTATTTCTGTAATTGTGCTTTTTTTCTGAAGCAGTTTTGCACCCCAGGGGACCTTTAGCAATATTTGTAAACGTATTTAATAGTCACAACGTAATGGAGATTCTCCTGGCATCTTGTGTATAGAGGCTAGAAATGCTGTTGCACATCCAACACATACACAAGACAATCCCCCACAGCAGGGTCACTCGACCCCATATGAAAGCTAAAGAAATGGAAAGGACATTACATGTGCAGAACACTAAGAAATGGCTAATTCAGTGTTTGAAAGTCACCGCAGCTTACTTTCATCTGCGTGGATCCAGGTGTGGTGGCTTATGTCTGTAATCCCAGCCACATGAGAAGCAGTGAATTAGGATCTTGGTTCATGGCTAGCATGGACAAAATATTTTTAAGATGCCATCTCAACTCATGCAGAGTATGTCATCCCAGCTAAATAGAGGATTTTGGTCCATGCCAGTTCTGGGGGAAATAGTGAGACCCTATCTCAAAAATAAACAGTAAAAAAAAGGCCACACATATGGCTTGGCAATGGACTGCCTGCCCAGCAAGCAAAAGCAACAGAAATAACTAATATGGACTAAGGGATTAACTCAGGTACCCTATTAATAATGGAACTCAGTAGCTATGTAGGAGACTGAAATCTGGAGGATTGTAGTTCAAAGCCAGCCAGGGAAGAAAATTCTGTGAGACACTATCTTCAAGGTAACTAGCAAAAAGCAAGGGTAGAGTGATAGATCACCAAGCAAGCAAGCTGAGCAAGCTCAAAAACTCTTAAGTTTAAACTCGGCTAGGCCGTGTGTGTGTGTGTGTGTGTGTGTGTGTGTGTGTGTGTGTGTGTGTGTGTGTGTGTGTGTTAGAACTCAGTTTATCTGGGCTAGAGATGAAGATGAAGCTTAATAACAGAGCACTTGCCTAGCATATGCAAAGGCTTTTTTCCCCCTGGGGCTTGAACTCAGGGCCTGGGTACTGTCCCTGAGCTGCTTATCCTCAAGGCTATAGCACTCTACCACTTGAGCCACAGTGCCACTTCTAGATTTTTCTGTTTATGTGGTACTGAGGAATCAAACCCAGGGCTTCATGCATGCTAGGCAAGTACTCTACCACTAAGCCACATTCCCAGCCCTGCAAAGCATTCCCCAGTACTGGGAGACAAACAAAACTCCTTCCTGTAAAATGGTGCTACTCCTTCTGGAGTCTGTTTCTAGCTTTTTTTTTTTTTTTTTTGGTCTGAAACCAGAGGTTTGCTTTTGCTGGCGTTCTACCACCCAAGCCAAGCCTCTAATCCCCTCTTCCTAACTATCTGTGAAACTTTCTGTTTACATTTCTGGCTCTGTTTTGCCTATATATCACCCTTGATTTTAGTTTTAGATCATTGCCTTTGATGTAAACATCTCCACCCTTGTTAAGCTGTGAGAGACAAGTTGACATCTCTCCTGTCAGAGAAGTCTCTTGAGACAACTCTTTTCTAGAGAGTAAGGGCTGGAGGCAATTTAAGAGCAAAGTAGCTAAATCAAAAGTTATCAGGGAGGATTGTAAAGAGGCTAATCCTTCCTCCCTTAGTCACCAGCACAATCTCATCTCCCAGTCTAGATAGAATTCATTCTTTACAGAGTTCAGTAATATCCAGGAAGGACTTGGTCTCTGCACTTAGTTGAAATTTGGTAGTACTTGTGCTCTGAGCACCAAGGTCTAAACTATAAGTTAACAGAGGCAAAGCAAACATTAAAGAGTTTTTCATGGGCTGGGAAGGTGGCTCAGTGGTAGAGCGCTTGCCTTGCATGCATGCGGCCCTGGGTTCGATTCCTCAGCACCACATAAACAGAAAAAGCCGAAAGTGGTGCTGTGGCTCCGGTGGTAGAGTGCTAGCCTTGAGCTGAAGAGCTGAGGGGCAGCGCCCAGGCCCAGAATTCAGGCCCCACGACCGGACCCAAAAAATTAAAAAAAAAAAAAATTCTTTCATGAGCCATTTGTTCAGCTGAACCACTGAAGGAAAGAACTCAGATTACCTTTTTTATATTCCTCTTCAGCAGAGAATATTTAAGTGGAGTTGATCTCAAGTGCAAGGTGTTTTTACTTTTATCTTTGTTGTGATCTAATGTTTCGAAATAATATGTGTATATGATACATATTTTAAAGTTTATTGCGAGTGTAACCAACTAAAATGTCTCTTTTATGATTCCATCTCCCAATCCTCAATAACCTCTTTCCTGGAGTCAGTCACTGTTCACCACCTTCTGAAGTTTTCTACTAGCAGTATTCTGTACATAGAAAACTGTATGTACATGTGTATGTTTTATAAACATATACTTATATAAAAATTGCCACATACTATTCTGTGCCTTTGTTGTTGTTTTTACTTGGAGTTAATTTTGCCTAATTTACTCTTAGCTTCCTTAGTTTTTGTTGCCAGAGCTCCTTTGCTAGGAACTGTTCTGAGAGGAAATTGGCTCCCCCTAGTGTTAGCTTCCAGTCCTAGAAGATTCGCATTATATCTTCTGTATAATTCTGTATTTCAGTTTTGTGTGTTTTTTTTTTTGTCGGTCGTGGGGCTCGAACTCTGGGCCTGGGCGCTGTCCCTCAGCTCTTCAGCTTAAAGCGAGTGCTCTACCACTTGAGCTACAGCGCCACTTCCGGTTTTCTGGTGGTTTATTGGAGATAGGAGTCTCACGTCTCTCCTGCCCGGGCTGGCTTTGAACCGCGATCCTCAGATCTCAGCCTCCTGAGTAGCTAGGATTACAGGCGTGAGCCACCAGTGCCCGGCTTGTATTTCAGTTTTGTAACATTATGTAGTTTTATAATATTTTTTTCTTTTCTTTCTTTCTTTCTTTTTTTCCAGTCATGGGCTTGAACTCTGGGCCTAGGTATTGTCCCTCAGCTCTTCAGCTCAAGGCAAGTACCCTACCACTTGAGCCACTAGCACCACTTCTGGTTTTCTGAGTGGTTTATTGGAGATAAGAGTCTCACGGACTTTCCTGCCCAGGCCGGCTTTGAACTGTGATCCTCAGATCTCAGCCTCCTGAGTAGCTAGGATTACAGGCGTGAGCCACCAGCACCAGCATTCTTTTTATTCTTTTTTTTTAATTTTTGTCATTTGTGGGTCTTGCACTCAGCCTAGGTGCTATTCCTGAGTTCTTTTTGCTCAAGCGAGTACTCTATCACTTTAAGCCACAGCACCACTTCTGATTTTCTAGTGTTTCATTGGAGATAAGAGTCTCACAGACTTTACTGCCCTGGCTGGCTTTGAACCCCAATCCTCAGATCTCAGCCTCCTGAGTAGCTAGGATTATAGGCATGTGACACCAGCCCTTGGCTTAGTTTTGTAATGGGGAAATGTGTCTCAGGAGAGCCCCCACATGATGGGTCATAAGAAAAACAAAGACAAGGCCTGGCTTCAAGGTTCTCCTGCCCTTTCCCTGTCACTCCAGTTTACAGCCTCATCCACCAGAACATCCCATTTCTCCCTCTCCCCACCAAGAAATGCATGCCTGGGGGCTGGGGAGATGGCTCAGTGGTAGAGCGCTTGCCTTGCATACATGAGGCCCTGGGTTCGATTCCTCAGCACCACATAAGCAGAAAAAGCAGGAAGTAGCACTGTGGCTCAAGTGGTAGAGTGCTAGCCAAAAAAAAAAGAAAGAAAGAAATGCATGCCTGGAGAGCACAAGCTCATCAGGACCCAGTCTTCATCTTCAAGGCTTGGCAACTATTACCAGCATTAATGGTGTTTTCTGATCTAAAGTAGACATCAATAGCTTAAAAGAAAAACTCATCCATCTGCATTAAATCTAGTGCCTAGGAATTACAGAGAGGTAATGATTCCTGGGTCATGTATAGATCAAATGGGAATTTGTTGCTTCCTTAATACTTGGTTAAGTTTTTCCTAACCAACTTGGAAAATATTTAACTCTCAAATACTAAATTCTAGCTGGGCGCTGGCCACTCATGCCTGTGATCCTCGCTACTCAGGGGGCTGAGATCTGAGGATTGCAGTTCATAGCCAGTCCAGGCAGGAAAGTCTATGAGACTCTTATCTTCAATTAACCACCAGAAAACCGGAAGTGGTTCTATGGCTCAAGAGGTAGAATGCTCACCTTGAGCTGAAGAGCTGAAGAACAGCGCCCAGGCCCAGAGTTCAAGCCCAATGTCTGACAAAATAAATAAATAAATTCTAAATATAGTTACTAAATGAGCCCTCCATTATGAATGATAGATTATTATTTTACAGTAGAAAAATAGGGAAGAATAGAAATGTGGTAGGCACATCAGTTAAGAGAATGAACCAATTTAATGTTTATCACTAAAGCACTTTAAATTATTTTAGTGTTTCTTGAATTGGATTAGTCAACATTAGGAAAAAAATCTGTTTTTAAAATAATCTTGTCCCTACCAGGAGCTGATGGCTCAGGCCTGAAATCCTAGCTACTCAGGAGATCTGAGGATCACAGTTCAAAGCCAGCATAGGCAGAAAAGTCCCTGTGAGACTCATATCCAATTAACCACTCAAAAACCAGAAATGATGCTGTGGTTCAAATGGTAGGGTGGTAGCCTTGAGTACAAAGAAGCTCAGGGAAAGCATCCAGGCTGTGAGTACAAGTCCTACAACCGACCAATAAAAACAAAAATCTAGTTCCATAGCATGCGTGTGTGTGTGTGTGTGTGTGTGTGTGTGTGTGTGTGTGTTGAAATAGGGTTTCACTGAATAACCCAAGCTGGTCTTGAATTCAAAATTTCCTCCTTTGTCTTAGAGTACTGTGATTATATACTTATAGGTGGTATGTGTATATATATTTGTGTATATATTTACATATTTTATATATTATATTAACATATATATTATATAAACATATATATAAATATATATACACATACACATATCTATATATGCCCCCATGCCCAGTCCCATTGTGGTTTTTATTAGATTGTTATAATCATCTAAATTGTGATTTCATTTTATCAGCAAAACCAAATTAAGTCATAAAACAGTTAGTAATTGGTGTCATGATAAGTGAGCCCCTAACAGCTCACTACCACGAAAAGACCAAAACTGTAATAAAGTTTATTGCCTGAATTTTTCATTTGTTCTGTACCATTTCATTTGTTCCTATCATAAATAATCCAAGCTTGCTTATGTAATATTATTTGATGTGGTCATTCATCCAAAATGAAACCAGTTGAAATAATATGTGTATATTATATGTCTATATAATATATCGTAAGCTATCTCAGTGGTAAAAGCAAAGAATACTAGTGTGTTTCCATAGTGAATGTTGGTTACTTTTTAAATGTATTGTTGGAAATATTTCCACCCTAAAAAAAGAATTCCTAATTGGCTTTTTAAGGACTTTTATGTTAAGTTCTACTGACTGGTGACCCAGAAAATTTTAGAAACAAGTGTCACCGGATACTGTTATCCAGGTCTCTCTCCATATTCCTGGAGACTGTTTTAACTTAGAAAAGGTTTCACATTTAGCTAATAGGTGGAAGCTTCAACTTCTCATCTATAGTGGCTAATAATCTGCATATTACATGGAATTGAAATAGTTCTTTTACCAAAATATTTGAGGCGCTATGAGCATTTAACCAATCTGCCTTTAAAACCCCACATTTGTTTTTGGAAAAGCTAGCCATCTGTAGGTGATTTATTTTCACTGAGAAAAGTGTTTCTTTGGTAGCACAGAAGAACATGCTGTTGCTAAAAGATTAGACCAGAATTACTTCTACCAGGACACTGGGTTTCTGATGTGTTTCTAAAACCATTTTAGTAAATAATATATGTCATTATCTTAATATGCAAAATGCAATAAAGGTTTCTTACCCTCCCTCATACATCTCTGTATACAGAAACCTGATAAAATTTTTATTTCTTGGGGCTGGGAAGGTGGCTCAGTGGTAGAGTGCTTGCCTTGCATGCATGAGGCCCTGGGTTCGATTCCTCAGCACCACATGAGCAGAAAAAGCCAGAAGTGGTGCTGTGGCTCAAGTGGTAGAGTGCTAGCCTTGAGCTGAAGAGCTGAGGGACAGCGCCCAGGCCCAGAGTTCAGGCCCCACGATGGGCCAAAAACACAAAAACTATTTCTTTGGAACATGGTCCATGATAAGAGATAACCACTCTGACAATTTGTTAGTCATCCCAGAGAGATGATATTCTTCTTACTAGCAAATTATCAATCAGAGTAAGAGAAATGCTGCTTATTTTTAACGCACTTTTTCTCCAATTCCTTCTAATTAATATTAGGAGGATTAAGAGGATTGACAGGATAATACTGCACAGCATTTATTCAACACTTTCTGCTAACCTGGCACTTTGCCAGGGACTTGACATTATTATATTTTAACCCTCCTAATATTTCTGGCATTTCCAGAAAGCAGTGAAAGATTAGCTAGAGAGAAGAGGAGCAGAGCTTTACTCCAACTCTAGCCATCTTAGTTCCTATTCTGAGTGGTTTAGTATAGTATAGATGAGTACTTAGAAGAAGACCTTTCTTAATGCTGATGATTCAGAATTATCCTGGAGTGTATATAAAGGGTGAACTCAGCAAATGCTATATTTATTAGGCATCAGAAACATTTTCTGTAGTATATGCAGATCTTTTGATAGTAGGCCCCTATTTCAACAGGTTTGGACTTTGTGATCAATGTACAAGCTGTATATATTTCCTTCACCAAACTATGTTACTAATGCTATGTTTTGGTTTGTTTTCCAGTGATCCTTTTCTGTATGGCTGCCCTAATATTTCCGATAGGATTTTACATCAATGAAGTCGGAGGTCAACCTTATAAATTACCCAACAACACAGTGGTTGGGTCATCATATGTACTTTTTGTCTTATCAATTTTCTTTACAATAGTAGGACTTCTGTTTGCTGGCAAAGTTTGTTTACCAGGCTGATGAATGTCTAAACTGCTTGACTCTTATTATTTTTTTATTTTATTCTATTTTATTTTTTAATTTTGAGAGACAGGAGGACAAAGACAAGGCATCTGAGCATTCCTGTCCTGGGAAGATGCTTAGGTGAAACCAATGCCGAAAAATGCTTCTGATGTGTTCTCACTATGCACTTTGGATTAAAAAATAATAATAAGGAGAGCCTTTTCCATAACCAAATACAGACAATATTGACTAAATCTCCTGAGTATATTCAGGCAGTCAATCTGCACTGTGATAGTGACCTAGAGAAGGAGAATGCTTTATACTGAAAAGCATGTGGCCCTTTGGGACTCCATTGTTCCGTTTTTAATGTCTAATGATTCATTTGTGGAAAAAAAGTCTAAGTATTTATGAATCATGGTGAACCAGAGGGATGCAAGGAAGCGTGGGGCTGGCCTCACATCCTAAGAAGTTAGTGTTCACAGCTTCCCTGTAATGGTGGGGGCCCTTGGCACCAGAAGGGGTTGCTGATGCATTACTGTACCAAGAAGCCAATAGATCAAACCCTGTTCGTAAAATGTATGTAAAAATTCTGAAATTCCCTAATCTCTGTGTACAAAGAGAGAGAAAGAAAGAAAGACAGACAGACAGAAAGAGAAAAGAATACTATTAGACACATTTGGGGTGGGTGGGTGGGGAAAATCTTCCTTATATTTATATAAATATATATAATATATATATTTTGCTGATGCAGTATACAATGTGTATATATGTATGTATGTGTATGTGTGTGTGTGTGTGTGTGTGTGTGTGTACGTTTATATACACACACATGCAAACAGTTCCTGGAGGAGAACTCTGAATGCTTTGCTAGCAAAACACTGTGGTGTGCAAACCTAGAACTCAATAGAGAAAAGCCATTTAGCTGAAGGCTGTATAGCGGAGAGAGTCTTCAGTTTACCTCATTCTTTGTAGCAGCCCTTGATTTTAACAGGTTTTTGTAATAGGTGCAAATAATCCCATACCTTTCTAGGTGCAATTTTAAGTTAAGCTAAAAATTCTTTCTAGGTTTAATTTATTTGTATATGATAATAGAAGGTAAGATCACGTCACACCTTATAATTTGGGGATTCTGACACTATTTAAATTATTGGCACCTGTTGTCTATTACATAGAGTTGTGTTTTTTTTTCTACTGGCTCAGTCTGTTACATTAATAATACATTTTCTATGTTCAAGCACACAACTTTACATATACAAAGATCACTAGCAAATATCTGGCTGTTCTGGCTATTTACAACACTAACTTCATTCTGCCATAAAAGTTAAGTTTTGGTTCTCATCTGTACGCATTATTAATATATCCTAAAACTTGAGCAATACAATATTTTCTTTATATGATATATGCCTTTGTGTGCTTAAAGCTGTTTTCTTTTGCATTCACTTTCAAAGGCTGTTACTAAGCCCACAGTTTTAAAGGAGCATTGCCGCTAACCCTGTAAGTCATACATACAGTATTCCTCTTCTCCACATTTCCACACTTTGTTGTCAATGCCTATTTTTCCTGGTGGACACTATAGATAATCTCCTGCATGAAATGTGGGACAGGAGGGTGTTGCATGGCAGTGGAGCCCAGTTTTTCCTGTTAAAGTGAGTTGGCGACAAATGTCCCTGTCCGTGAGGAAAGTTAGCATCCCAGGCTTCCTTCAAACAAGCAGAAGCAAATGTGTGAGGTTACAGAATGGTCACTTCAGAAGTGAGCTATCTCCTCAAAGTATGGAATGGAGGACATTGGTGGGTTCCACTCGGACTTGTTTGATGATCATGCATCTTACTGTTAGTCCCACAATATTTCATGGTGAATGAAATCCCCAGTGTTTCAGCTCACTTAGGAACGGAGCGGGTATGGAGCACCCCTGGGTATATTCCTTGAGTGGCCTGGGGAAAAATCTTGTATTAGAAACCTTTGGGAAATCTTTTTTCCCCCAAGTATTATGATAACCAGCCAATTAAGATGGCCACCAGATGTATTCTGTGGACATTTGGGATTGCGGTTCCCACGTGCTTTGATTAGTCCTCAATCGATGGGAAGCTCTGGTTGTCACCATTATGCCACTGAGATCAAGTGTTAGCAAAGTACGGTTCAAATGACCTGATGATGATATATGTACCTATATCTAAATATATCTACATATATCATTAAGAGCTTTTCTCTTCCAAAAGATGGGATTTTATTGTAAATAGTTTCTCAAAAGTATTTTTAACTGGATCATGAGCATGGGGAGAGGAAGTTTCTCAGCTGCTAAGAATTTCCCCACTGTTTACTTTTGTCACTTACAGTGGTATTGCATAGAAGATGACAACATTTAAGGTTTTATTTGTATCTATTACCCAAAACTGTTGAACTGTCTTTAATTTCATCATTGTTTTCGAGGTGGGGGTGTCTGAAGGGCTGAGGGGGGAGCAGGCCCTCTAGGCAGTCAGCACCCTCACCCCGGACTGAGACCATCCCAACCAGTAGTGTGTGAAGTCCAGTCTTTGTACCGCTTCCAGACCAAGCATTGAAGTGGACTCAATTATAGAAATCTCTGTCAATCCTGTAAGTGAAAAGATAGCCAACTGTCAGCAGTTGCTTCTTTAAAAAAAAAAAAAAGGTCACTCTAATAAGTACTATATAGTACATTATTAATTTATAGCAGGAAATCATATCTTGTAAAATGTATATAAAACACTGTTTTATGGTGCAATCATTTGTCAAACTTTTGTCTGATACATTGTTTTTAGAGTGTACATTCTTCTCATACCTAAGAATATCACTGTAAAATCTGCTGAAAAGTATTTTAGGTTTAATTTGCACAAGGCTGAATTAGTTTGAAAAATTTTGGAAGCTCCTATTGAACACGCCTAAATATCTGTAAGCATAAAACTCTTAAATTCATTAAAAGCAAACCTTTCAGTATAATTCTTCCCAAAGGTAATCCATGTTCTATGTTGTTAATGTGTGTATGTGATTTTTCTGAATCTTCCACCTCTTAAAAACCTACTTTCTGGTTCATTTGTTTTGTTTTTGAAGGATGGTTCTCCCCCCAACCCACCCCCCTACCCTTTTAATGTTCTAGATGACCAAAACATTTTATTGGTTTTTCACCCTTTTGCCTAAAGCTTGATATCTTCACTTGATGTTCTGAGAATTCATTTTAATCTCTTAAGTAATACATAGTCCTGGTGACAAACAGTGTATTGATTTAGAGGAAAGGCCCTGAAAAGGTATTGCAAACTAACTTTGCGTGTATTCTTAGCTATTATTTCGCATCATGGGCTTCGAGGGAAGAACATGTTGCATTTATTTTGTCTTTGTTAAAAGACTTATAGCCACCAGTTACTCTGACTGTAGTAACTGTCTTATCAACCCATTTTGATCTTCTTTTTAAAAATGAAATTTACATTCACAATTCAGAACAGTAAGCTGTTTCAGAAAATTTTTGAAGGATAAAAATACATGAAGAAAAAAAAAAGTGGCCTGTGTGGGTAGAATTCCTTACACAGGACTTTAGTTGTATCACCTCAAGCAATTTTAAAGTTTGTGATCAAGGTCTGTATATTATCCCAAACTTTATTAAGAATTGTTTTCTAATTGGTTATAACATTTTTTCAATCAATAGTTTCAAAACAAATTGTTAATATAACTGTATAAAATGAACATAATTTTCTTCACTTGTATTTTTGTTATTGAGCAAGTTTATCAAAATAAATTGTCTACTAAAGAAACTAAAAAAGTCTTCTATTACTTTGAAATAAGCTTTGAGTTTGCAGTGGAGTTTTACTTGTACACACAGGGACACTTGCATGCCTCCTGAACTGATTTCCTTGTGAGCAATCTGTGAGAGAACTCCTCTCTCTACTACTCCTAACCCCAGTCCAGGAAAGTAATATCATGAATACTCCAGAATCTGGATTTGCTCATTTGAAATAAGAGGATTCCTTAGCAATAAAATAGCACATACCAATTGAAAAAACAAACCATCGTATTCCATGAGCTGAGGGAAAAAATGAGCCAAATCTCCTAAGGTCAGCCGTCTTTCTCTGTTGTCTTCCTTGCACATATTTTTCAGGCCATCTTTGCATCAATTATCTAGATTTTCCTGCCAACAAAAGGCTCTTGCTTTCAAAGACCTCAAAGTATGGTTTGGAAGATCATCATAGAATATTGGTATTTACACTTGTTCACTGGCTCCATTACAGCTTTACTGTATCTCTGAGGATTTATTCTACCTAATAAGAACTAGGGATAAAATCTCACATATTGTGTATTTCTTTACACACACTGGGTATTTCTGTATCTGGCCATTCCTGGAGCATCATGAGCAGCTGAAAGTAAGACATGGTAAGCATGGCTGTTCTTGGATTCTAGGACTTGAGGGTATCTCAGAGGATGCCCAGACATCCCTGTTTGTCTGAAACTGAGTTTCCCTTGGGATGGACAGTTGTGTATGGGGGAGAGTTCCAGACAAATGAGGATGGATACTTCTATCCTCACACCACTGAGACCTTATCCTAACTTATTACACAGAATGGAGGTAGTCAATGAAGTCTTTTCCATAAATGTTAGCAAGCAGGACAATTGGGAATTGTAATGACATGCTTTTGCTGAACTGGAAGGAGGGGTGGTTTTCTTCAGTATGCTTTAGGAAGAAGTGACACTACGCCTTTACTAATGACTTGGGTTTATAAATGCTTTTTTCTTTTTCTTTCTTTTTTCTTTTTGCTGGGCACAGATTGGCTCATATCTGTAATCCTAGTTAGGAAGCTGAAATCTGAGGATCATATTTCCAAGCCAGCTTGGGCAGACAAATCCTTGAGACTTTTCTTTCCAGTTAACCAGCAAAAAAAATCTGAAACTGCAGGTATAATTCAAGCAGTAGAGCATCAATCGTGAAAAAAGCCAAGCGAGAAGCACAAAGCACTGAGTTCAAGCCCTAGTACCAGCAAGCATGCACAGCACATACACACACACATACTGGCTTTATTTAGCCCTCTCTATTCTATTCTAAGCACTGTATAAGAAGTATATAGGAAGAACATCAGGATTAGAGCAAGGACTGTGGGTTCTTTCATGCACAGTCAACTCTTAGATCATGGTTACCCAGCAACACAATAAATGAAGTTATTTATAAAGGGAATTAAAGATAGAAAGTATACTGTATTCTTTTTTAGAGTTTTAGTTCTTTTTCTAGGAGAAAAAAATTGTGGGATGATATTTGCAAGCACTTTAAAGCTTTTTGTGTTGTGGGGTTTTTTTGTGTGTTTTTTGGTTTTGTTTTTGGTCAGTCATGGGCTTGAACTCTGGGCTTAGGTATTGTCCCTCAGCTCTTCAGCTCAAGTCTAGTGCTCTACCGCTTGAGCCACAGCGCCACTTCCAATTTTCTAGTGGTTCATTGGAGATAAAAGTCTCACAGACTTTCCTGCCTGGGCTGGCTTTGAACTGCAGTCCTCAGATTTCAGCCTCCTGAGTAGCTAAGATTATAGGTGTGAGCCACCAGCGCCCGGCTAAAACAATACTTTTTCGTATGAAGAAATCAAGGCTTCAGACTTGGGGTTCCAAAGTCACAATCTGGTCTCAGTGGCACACTCAACATAGGAGGTAGAGGGTTCCACTCTTGGAACCAGTCCAGCTCATCCAAGTTAGGTAACAAAGCTTCAACTCAGAAGGAAGCAGATTGCTTCCTTGTTCAGGTTCTGTCCTTTCCATTTCCCAAACTCCTTTGGCATGGTGATGGCCTGGCCCTAGGCTGCTGCTTCTGACAATTGCCCACTACTTTACTTTTTACTGATAACCACCCTATTTGTTCTCTTACTACAAACTTCCTCTGCTGTGGCTGCATCTGACCTACCTCCTGGCAGTTTTCCCTGGTCTCTCCTATATATAAAATGTATCTGATCTGTTGTGTCTGGGTCCCTTTTGGTTGTCACTCTTTACTAGTACTAAAGGGAAGTATACTGCTTGGATTCATATCCCAGTTCCCTGATTGGAGCTGTTGAACCCTTAGTAAATCATTTCACCTCTATGAGCCACCACCACCCATATCTGCAATGGGACTAAAACCGACCTTGTAGGGTTATTGTTGGTTTAAAAGCTAAAGTCCTTTGTGTGTGTGGTCAGAGATTATGTACTGGTTTGTTGTTGTTTGTTTGTTTGCCAATACTGGGGCGTGGCCTTGTGCTTTGACTTTGCTTTTTTGCTCAAGATTGGCAATCTATCATTAGAGCCACAGCTCACCCTCCCCATTTTTGGTTAATTAGAGATGAGTGTTACAGACTTTTCTGCCTGTGCTGGCTTTGAACTTTGATCCTCAGACCTCAGCCTCCTGAGTAGCTAGGATTACAGGCATGACCCACTGGCTTCTGGCTATGTACCACTTTTATTACTAAACAAATCTCTACAATTAGCTATATTTCATTTATTTATATTTGGTGCTGGTACTAGGGCTTGAACTCAGGGCCTTGTACTATCTGCTTTTTTGTTTTTGTTTTTTGGTCCGGTCGTGGGCCTGAACTCTGGGCCTGGGCGCTGTCCCTCAGCTCTTCAGCTCAAGGCTAGTGCTCTACCACTTGAGCCACAGCACCTTCTGGCTTTTTTTCTTTTTGCTTATGTGGTGCTGAGGAATCGAACCCAGGGCCTCAGGCATGCAAGGCAAGCGCTCTACCCCTGAGCCACCTTCCCAGCCCAAATAGATTTTTTTGGGGGGTCCAGTCATGGGGCCTGAACTCTGGGCCTAAGTGCTGTCCCTCAGCTCTTCAGCTCAAGGCCAGCGTTTTAACACTTGAGCCACAGCGCCACTTCTGGCTTTTTTTCTTTTTGCTTATGTGGTGCTGAGGAATCGAACCCAGGGCCTCATCCATGCAAGGCAAGCGCTCTACCACTGAGCCACCTTCCCAGCCCTATTATCTGCTTTTTTTACTCACTGTTAACACTGCCATTTGAGTCATGCCTCCATTTCTTGCTTTATGCTAGTTAATTGGCCATAAGTCTCAAGGAGCCAGGCACTGGTAGCTCACACCTGTAATCCTAGCTACTCAGGAGGTTTGAGATCTGAGGATCAAGGTTAAAAGCCAGCCAGGGCTGGAAAATATGAGATTCTCATCTCCAATTAACTACCTAAAAACCAGAAGTGGAATATGTGGTTCAAAGTGGTAGAGCACCATCCTTGAGCAGAAAAGCTCAGAGACAGTGCCCAGGATCTGAGTTCAAACCCCATGATCTAAAAGAAAAAGGCTCAGGGCTGGAAAGGTGGCTCAGTGGTAGAGTGCTTGCCTCACGTGCATGAGACCCTGGGTTTGGTTCAACAGAAAAAGCTGGAAGTGGGTGGTGTTCAAGTGGTAGAGCACTAGCCTTGAGCTGAAGAGCTGAAGGACAGTGCCCAGGCCCAGAGTTCAAGCTACACAAACAACAACAACAAAAAAAAAGGGTTAAGGATTATCTGTTTGGTCTGTCTGCAAACCTCTAGCCTCAGATCTCAGCCTCTTTAAGTAGCTAGGATTATAAGTGTAAGCCACCAGTACTTAGTTATATATTCTTGAGTACAAATTTTATGGCTTTCTCATACTGTATTCCCAAAAGCTTAGAACAGTGTTTTACATGTCAAATTACCAAAATTAAATTGGGGCCTTGTAATCAAAGGGAAATATGAAACCCTTTATTTTCTGGAACTGAAAAATCGAGTCACCTATCTATTTGCCAGGATTGTTTCAGTGATCTTCTTCCTGAAGGCAGAAGCTTAACTAAGATCAGCCCTAGTGTGTTGACTCTCCCATTAAGTGTGTGGTAATCTGCATAGTGTGTCTCATTTCTTTGCCCTCCTTGGCGTTGGCTGAGGAATCCGGAGCCTTTCCTATGGAATCTGCAGCTCTATCATTGCGACTTGTACGAAGAGGACCAGGATGATACAAGCACCCAATTGATCCCAAGAAAACTCTGGAGACTTCCTCAAGCTTCCAATATGTTTGCTGTCTTGAAGCCATGCATTTGGTATGTTTCGCCAAGACAAGACCCTGCCAGGATGTTTTTAATTCTTTCTGCTGTAACAGAGTGGACTCAGGGATTTGCTGTCCTTTTAAGATGTGGTTATCCCCAAATAGCCACTTTTAACTTGCGTTAGTAAATATTGCCAACTGTGTCTGGTCACAAATCAATCCCCATTCATTATCTGACAGGGCCAATCAGTGAAATAAATACGGTGCCCTGACTCTGGCAGTCTTTCTTATGCTATTTAAAATTTTAATATTGGTTGTCTAAGATAATTCACGTGTTCTTAAATTGAAAAGTTGGAACTCTCCTATATTGTTTTGTTCTTTATGGCCAATGCAAATACAGTTAAACTAGGCAGAAAAAAATGTTGTTCTATATTCATAATGTTCTATATTCGTAATTGTTCTAGATGAAAAAAGTTAATTTGCATGTCTAAGAAAGATTTGGCCACCTCACCTACTGTGCATTTTGCTCATGTAGTTAGAAAAATGTACTGGAAGCCGGGCGCTGGTGGCTCACACCTGTAATCCTAGCTACTTGGGAGGCTGAGATCTGAGGATCATGGTTCAAAGCCACTCTGGGCAGCAAAGTCCGTGAGACTCTTATCTCCAATAAACCACCAGAAAACCGGAAGCGGCACTGTGGCTCAAGTGGTAGAGTGCTAGCCTTGAGCTGAAGAGCTGAGGGACGGCACCCAGGCCCAAAGTTCAAGCCCCATAACTGACAAAAAAAAAAGAAAAATGTACTGGGAGTAAAAAAATTCCTCCTTATACTCCTCTCTCTGGACTTTACGCATTTCTGTTTTCAAGGTTATTGAGAATGCTTTCTGGACTATCCTAAGCTCTTGCATTTTTGTTCATTTTGTATTGTTGTTTTTTATGTTGGGCTTTTTTTGTTTTTTGTTTTTTGTCAGTTGAGGGACTTGAACTCTGGGCCTGGGTGCTGTTCCTCAGCTTTTCAGCTCAAGACTAGCACTCTACCACTTGAGCCACAGTGCTACTTGTGGTTTTCTGGTACTTTATTGGAGATAAGAGTCTCATGGACTTTCCTGCCTGGGCTAGCTTTGAACCGCAATCTTTAGATCTCAGCCTCCTGAATAACTAGGATTATAGGTGTGAGCCACCAGCACCTGGCTTGGTGGCTGTTTTTTTTTAAATGTCAGTTCTGGGGTTTGAACTAAAGACTTCATACTTGATTGGTAGGTGCTCTGACACTTAAGTCATAACCCCAGCCCTAGTTTGTTTGCAGTGTTGTTTTTTCCCCAGTACTGGGGATTGAATTCAAGGCCTCCAGCTCCCATCTGGCTTTTTCTCTCAAGGTTGATGCTCTACCACTTGAGCCACATCCCCATTTCTAACTTTTTACTGGTTAACTGAAGATAAGAATCTCTTGGGGGCTGGGAAGGTGGCTCAGTGGTAGAGCGCTTGCCTTACATGCATGAGGCGCTGGGTTCAGTTCCTCAGCACCACATAAACAGAAAAAGCCAGAAGGGGCACTGTGGCTCAAGTGGTAGAGCACTAGTCTTGAGCTGAAGAGCTCAGGGACAGTGCCCAGGCCCCAGAGTTCAGACCCCATGACCAACAAAAAAAAAAGAGTCTCTTGGATCTGTCTTCCTTGGCTGGCTTGGAACCATGTTCCTCAGATCTCATCTTCCTGATTACCTGGGATCATTGTGTATATATATACATATATACATATGTGTGTATATATGTATACATACAAACACATACATATATATCTGCTACTGCTTTATAGGCTGCAGAATATTATGCACATATTGTATATGTATGTATATTTATACATACATACACATACCATTTAGCTAGTTTCTAGGTTTTTGCTATTACAATGCTGATGTGAATTTTGGCCTTAGATTCAAAGATTTCCCAAATACCAAATGAATATGACTGAAGCATAGAAACTTAAGGCAGCACATATTTTCAAAAGTGTTATGACTGAGTAATCACAATACTTAAAAAGTTTCAAAAATGAACTTATAGTAAATTTATTTGATTTCCCATATGTCATCTTAATTGTCTTCCTGTGTAGTAAGAGGAGGTATTTTATCGACTAGAAAACAGCATCAAGGGCTGGGAAGTTGGCTCAGTGGTAGAGCGCTTGCCTTGTATGCCTGAGGCCCTGGGTTCGATTCCTCAGCACCACATAAGCAAAAAGAAAAAAGCCAGAAGTGGTGCTGTGGCTCAAGTGGTAGAGCGCTGGCCTTGAGCTGAAGAGCTGAGGGACAGCGCTCAGGCCCTACCACCGGACCCCCCCCCCAAAAAAAGAAAAGAAAACAGCATCAAAAAGGCTAACAATTGGGCATGGTCTCTCAAGCCTGCCATTCTAGTTCTTTAGGACCTGGACATCAGAGGATTGTAATATTTTAATTTTTATTGTTGTTATAAAGGTGATTATGGAGGGGTTACCATTTTATGAGTCCAGTAATAAGTACATTTCTTTTTGGACAATGTCACCTCTTCCCTTTCTCTCCCAGTTTTTCCCTCCTATCCACTCCCATTTATATAGTTGTATAGTTCATTTTCAAAATAGTGTCCAAACTGCTGCATTTGTTCACTCTTTGTCCCACCATTTCTGTGCCCCCCCTACCCTCCTAAAGACAGTTGAACAAACAACAGACCAAAAAAAAAACTCATATGTCCATTTCCTGGAATTCATTTTGGTAAAAATTATTTTAGATGATCAGGGATCCTCAAGAGGATCGCAGTTTGAAGCCAACCCTAGGCATCAAAGTTTTGAGATTGCAGTGACTGGCACAGTGGTTCTCTGTCATCCTAGCCACAAGTGAACTGGGAGGATTGCAGTCCAGATTGCCCTGAGCACAAAGCAAAAGCCTGTCACAAAAATAACCAGTATAAAGAAAGACTAAGCTGGGTGCTGGTGGCTCACACCTGTAATCTTAGCTACTCAGGAAGCTGAGATCTGAGGATCAAGATTCAAAGCCAGCCCGGGCAGAAACTCCTCGAGACTCTTATCTCCAATTAACCATCAGAAAACCGAAAGTGGCACTGTAGCTCAAGTGGTAGAGTGCTTGCCTTGAGCTGAAGAGCTGAGGGACAGCATCAAAGCCAAGAGTTCAAGCCCCACAAATGACAAAAAAAAAAAAAGGATTAGTACAGCAGCTGGAGTAGTCGAATGTGTTTAAGTAAGCCTGAGGCCCCGAGTTTAAAACAAGTACCTCAAAAAAGGAGGGAGGGAGCTGAAGAGCTTACCCAAGTCCCCTATTAATTGATATAAATGTGGGTTTCATCCTAAGTTCCCTGATTTCAGATCTAGGACTCTTTCTGACACACACTGCCAGTTTGGCAAGTCTAAAAGAAATAAAAATAGCCTGTCCCAGTTGCATGATTCCTTGGCTCAAACAGCTAAATCCATAGTTTGCTTCTTCTAGATGTGGGATGCAAAGAATCATAGAAGGGAGTCCTGCTGGGCACTGGTGGCTTGCACTTGTAATCCTCGCTATGCTGGAGGCCAAGATCTGAAGGTCACAGTTCAAAGCCAGCCTAGGCAGGACAGTTCATGAGAGTCCTATCTCCAATAAACTTCCAAAAAGTTATAAGTGGAGCTGTGGCTCAAGTGGTAAAGCACTAGCCTTGGGCACAAATGCTCAGAGGCAGCAGCCAGGCCCTGAACTTGAGCCTCAGGACCTACACATACTCACACACACACACTCACACACGCACACAGAGTAGTCCCTATTTAGCAACGTGAATATTATCTAGTTCTTTGGAGAATAAATGATGTTAGAACAACCTATATAAATTATTTCTATTTAATTTTACATCTTGTCCAAGCTCTCTGGTGCTATTGTTCAGTGTTACAGTACTGATGTCATTAACTGGTAAAACTATTGAGGTCAACCATTGGTTTCTGGAGCTTTTTTCAGAATTTGTACATCCAAGTTAAAAAAAAATTGTGTGTGTGTGTGTATGTTTGTTGGTTGTGGGCCTTGAATGCTAGGTCTGGACACTGTCCTTGAGCTCTTTTTGCTCAAGGCTAGTGCTCTACCACTTGAACCACAGCTCTACTTCTAGATTTTTTGGGTAATTAATTGGAGATAAAGTCTCATAGACTTTCCTGCCCAGACTGGCTTTGAACTGTGATCCTCAGATCTCAGCCTCCTGAGTAGCTAGGATTACAGGGGTGTAAGCCACCAGCACCCAACACCCAAGTAAAATTTTCTAACAGACAACATCTCATCCCTTCTCAGGGCTCTTAAAAATCAACTAGAGCCAGGCGCTGTTTTGGCTGGAGTTCCACACTTGACCCACAGCTCTACTTCTGGTTTTCTGATGGACAGTTAGAGCTATGTGGCTCTTAGATTTGTCTGCCCAGGGCAGCTTTGAACCTTGATCCTTAAATCTTGGCTTCCTGAGTGGCTAGGATTACAGGTATAAACCTCCAGTTCTCCATCAGGTTGATTTTTTTTTGGGGGGGTGGTCTGGTTGTGGGGCCTGAACTCTGGGCCTGGGTGCTGTCCCTCAGCTCTTCAGCTCAAGGCTAGCGCTCTACCACTTGAGCCACAGCGCCACTTCCAGCTTTTTTTCTTATGTGGTGCTGAGGAATCGAACCCAGGGCCTCAGGCATGCAAGGCAGTCACTCTACCACTGAGCCACCTTCCCAGCCCCCAGGTTGATTATTTTAGTACTCACTACCCATGTCTTCTTGATAAGATGACTTTTTCTTTTTAAACTGTTTCTTTTTCCTGTCTCAAGCCACATGGTTTTTCCCTGGCCCCACGGCTGACTTGACCAATTAGAGTCATAGTGACTGGGTCAGGAGAGAACATGACATGTTTTAGTGAGGGCTCTTGTTCTCCTTCCAATATAGTTGTTAGGTTGTCCAAGGAAAGTTCAGAACTTCTGTATCCAAGTCATGATGGCTGAAGAATTCAACCTAAAGAAGCTATTCAAGAAAGAAGAAAAGTTCTACTAACATGTGAACCTTTGGGTCTAGCCATGCCCAAAGCCCCAACTTTTCTTTTTTTTTTTTGTCAGTCGTGGGGCTTGAACTCTGGGCCTGGGTGCTGTCCCTCAGCTCTTCAGCTCAAGGCAAGTGCTCTACCACTTCTGGTTTTCTGGTGGTTTATTGGAGATAGGAGTCTTACGGTCTCTCCTGCCCGGGCTGGCTTTGAACCGCGATCCTCAGATCTCAGCCTCCTGAGTAACTAGGATTACAGTCGTGAGCCACCAGCGCCCAGCTTCCAAAGCCCCAACTTTTCTATCTTGAATATTTCAAGTCCATTTTAGTCTTCCTTCAGCCAATTTGAACTGGGTTTCTGGCTCTTTCAATGGAGAGACTTAACACATTCCATTTTCCTCTGACATTAAACACACTCCTCCCCTGCTTTGGCATATCATTTTGTGAGTCAGCCTAGGTTTTTACAAAGTTGAGGGGGAGGGGAAATGGTTGACTCCATGCTGCTTCTCAACCTAGCAGAAGACACCTGCTCCTCAGTTTGAAATGAAGGAAAGAAATCAAAGAAAATACAAAGTACTATACTTAAAAAAAAGAATCCCACCACAATCATGGGTAATGATATCATTTAAGAGCACCCAAAGAAATGACCTAAAGATAGTTGAACTGACCTTGGTCAGGTCTCCAGAGCCTAATGTAAGAAGAGAGAAATTTCAGTTGTGTTTGTGTGGAGCTGATCACGACCTATCTTCTTAGGGGAGCAGAGAAAGATGGCTCCCATGCCCCACATAGCTCTCCACTTGGCTACTCAAGACAGCCTGGAAAACTGATACTGTTTTTCCATCTGGTACAAACACACCCAGAAGAAAGCAGCAGTAACGAGCCAGACGTGCTGGGTCACATCTATAATCCTAGCCACTTGAAAAGCAGAGATTTGGGAGCATCATGCTTCGAGGCTGGCCAAAGAGCAAGACCCTACCTGAGAAAAAAGAACTAAAGCAAAAAGGGTATGGTGCAAATGGCAGAGCACCTGCCAAACAAACGCAAGGCCCCAGCGAAATAAAAAAGTGATAGCCATTTCTAGTGTTGGGTTTTTCTTATGTGTGTGTGTGTGCATGCGCATGTGTGCATGTGCATGTGCATGCACTCATGTGCATGTGCCAGACTGGAGCTTGAACTCAGGGACACATCATGCTCTCATTGAGTTTCTTTTCCCACCTAACTCAAGCCTGGTGCTCTACCACTTGAGACACATTTCTGGCTTTTTGTTTGTTGGAGCTAAGAGTCTCACAGACTTTCCTGCCTGGGCTGGCTTAGAACAATCTCCAGATCAGCCTCTTGAGTAACTGGGATTACAGGCATGAGCTACCAGTGCTCAGCAGGTTTTTCTTCTTGTATAATGTTGAAATCCAGACAGTAAGGGAGAGGATAGTAGAGTACTTGTCTGGGGCTTCTGGGTTTCAAAAATGGTATCTCCAGGGCTGGGAAGGTGGCTCAGTGGTAGAGCACTTGCCTTGCATGCCTGAGGCCCTGGGTTCGATTCCTTAGCACCACATAAGCAAAAAGAAAAAAGCCGGAAGTGGCACTGTAGCTCAAGTGGTAGAGCGCTAGCCTTGAGCTGAAGAGCTGAGGGACAGTGCCCAGGCCCAGAGTTCAGGCCCCACAACCGGACCCAAAAAAAAAAAAATGGTATCTCCAAGTCGGACAGCCCCCTTCCACCTGTGGCTTCCCTACAACTGGGCACACACAGGCCTTTATCATTTCCTGTTCTTCCTCCTTCACCTCCTCCTCCTCCTCCTCCTCCTCTTCTTTCTTTTCTTTTCCTTTTTCTCCTCCCCCTTCCCCTTCTCCCCTTCCTTCTTTGCCTCCTCCCCCTCTTCCCCCTTATTCTCCTTTGCACACGCACGTGTGTGTGTGTATGTGTGTGTGTGTGTGTGTGCTAGCATATGAGCTCAGGGCCTTGTGCTTGCTAGACAGGCACTCTACCACTTGAGCCACTCCTCAGCCCTTGGACCCTTGCTGCTAGTTCACAGCCTAGCCACTGGTTGCTCATGGCTGTGTAATTCTTTACTTTTATCTCCCTCCTCTCTTTCCATTGGTATTGGCCAAATGGTAAATAGCCTGAATTTACATGTGCTGTTCCTAGCCTGGGCTCTTCTGCCCATAAAAGATAAACCATTTCTGGTGGCTTTTTTTGGTGGTGGTGGTGGTGGTGGTGTTTGCTTATTTATGCCGGTATTACGGTTTGAACAAGAGCTTGGGCTCTCTCCCTGAACTTTTTTTCTCAAGGCTAGCACTCTACCACTTGAGCCATAGTTCCATTTCCAGCTTTTTTCCTGGTTAATTAGAAGTATTTTTTTTTGGGGGGGGTCTGGTCATGGGGCCTAGGCGCTGTCCCTCAGCTCTTCAGCTCAAGGCTAGCGCTCTACCACTTGAGCCACAGCACCACTTTCGGCTTATTTTTTTCTTTTTGCTTATGTGGTGCTGAGGAATCAAACCCAAGGCCTCATGCATGCAAGGCAAGCGCTCTACCACTGAGCCACCTTCCCAGCCCCTAATTAAAGAGAAGTGTCTCATGGACTTTCCTGCCTGGGCTGGCTTCAAACCACAATCCTCGGGTCTCAGCCTCCTGAGTAGCTAGGGTTACTGGTGTGAGCATCTATGCACTCAGCAGTTTCAGTTTTGAGAAGTTCAGTGGTTACTGCCATGGCTTGGGGTCAACATCAGGAATCACACATGTTCTAACTTCTACCGAAGGGCAGGAACTGAATCCTGACTTGAGAAATGACCTGGACGCCAGATGCTCACACCTGTAATCCTCACTATTAAGGAGGCTGAATTCTAAGGATGGCAGTTCAAAGCCAGCCCAAATCTTTACCTCCAATTAACCCGCAAAAAGTCAGAAGTAGAGGTATGGCTCAAGTGGTAGAGGTCCAACCTTGAGTTGAAAAACCTGCGTAAGAGCCAGAGGCCCAAGCTGGACACTGGTGGCTCATGTCTGTAATCCTAGCTACTCAGGAGGCTGAGATCTGAGGATTGTGGCTCCTACCCAGCCCAGAGTCTGTGAGACTCTTATCTCCAATAAACCACTCAGAAAACTGGAAGTGGCACTGTGGCTCAAGTGGTGGAACACTAGCCTTGAGTTGAAAAGCTCAGGGACAGCGTCCAGGCCCAGAGTTCAAGCCCCACTACCGACAAAAAAAAAAAAGCCAGAAGCCCTGAGTTCAAGCCCCAGTACTAGCGCAAGCATGCACGTGTGCACACACATGCACACACACACACACACATACCTGTATAAGAAAAACCAAGTGTCAACCCAGTGCCAGTAGCTCCCACCTGTAATCCTAGCTACTCAAGAGGCTGAGATCTGAGGATCTCAGTTTAAAAAGCCAGCCAAGGCAGAAAAGTCCTCATGAGACTCATCTCCAATTAACCAAAAAGCAGAGGTGATTCTGTGGCTCAAAATGGTAGAGCGCTAACCTTGAGCAAAAGAGCTCAGGGACAGTGCCCAGGCTGTGGGTTCAAGCCCTATGACCAACAAAAATAAAAACAAAAACCAAGTGTTGCTCCCTTGACCACTTCCAAGCTGGTTGATATTAGATGCCTTCATTCATCACAAATGGTTTCTGTAAAGAAAGGGTTAAGAGGTCCCAGCTAGGGGTCAAGGCCTGGTTACCTCATAATCACTTGAAGCCATCCTCAGATTCCTGTCTCTATGCTTCCCCACAGTTCTGAGAACGTTCTATGCTTTCTTTAAAAACCACCTAGGTGATTCTGAGGGGGGCCTGGGTTTGGAGCTGCAGTGGCAGAGGATCTGATGTGGAGGCCACAGGCCTCGATTCCACATGGTGGAGATTCTAGGAGGCTGGACCTGGTGGGGGTAAGACATTCGTGCCTCTGTAGGGCACATGGCTGGGGCAATCTGGAGGAAAAGAAAATCACCAACTCTCATATTTGTAGTGGATTTTCTGGGGTAAAAAAAGCAGTCAGTAGCAGGACTCTACTGGTCTAACCTATAGTCCTCTGCTGATCCAGAACTTCTGAAAGCTGATAAAAGCTGGGAGCCAGTGGCTCATACCTGTCATTCTAGCTACTCAGGAGGCTGAGACCTGAGGATTGTGGTTCAAAGCCAGCCCAGGCAGGAAAGTCTGAAAGACTCTTATCTCCAATAAATTACTCAAAAAAAGCTGGAAGTGGTGGTGTGGCTCAAGTAGTAGAGTGCTAGCTTTGAGCAAAAGAAGCTCAGGGACAGTGCCCAGGCCCAGAGATCAAGCCTTAGGACCAGCGCAAAAAAAAGAAAAGAAAAAAAAAGAGAGAGAGAGAGAGAGGTCCAAGGCCTTTCAGGCTTCTGTAAGGGCAGAAAAAGGCAAAGGAACGTGGGAGGGGTGGTTCCTTCTTCTCTGGGTGAGCCTACCCCAGGCTGCAATGGTGCCAGCCGTTACCCTGGAGACCAGCTAACACTGTCCCACAGGGCAAAGCCTCGCTGTGAAGTTGCTTGGAGGAGCTTGAAGCAAAGAACCAGAAAACAAGGCCGTAGGGTGCCAGCACTCTTCTCTAAAAGATGGAAAAATAAAGGTAAAGGTGGGTGTTACAGCGTTGTCAGGGGTGGGAAGGGAAGATAGAAGAAAAGGCTGGGGAGGCCCAGATGTTAAGCTCTGGACTAAGAAAGACTCGAGGGCTATGCATCCGCTCCCTGCAGGCCAAGCTTTGTACTAGGTGCAAGGATCCAAAATAGAGAAGAAGTATTAAGTAACAGAGCTGGTTGGGGGCACATCTGTCAAACTAGAAATGAAAGAGTAAGGGGATAACAAGGAGAACTTTCACGGTGTTTTCAGTACAAGGGTTTGGAGGCAATAGATGGGGTGTAGGGACACAAAAAAAACCACTGATTTTTCTTGGCAGACTAAAGGGGCAGAGGACATTCCTAGAAATAAGAATAGCTTTAAATACAGAGCAGTAGAGGCTAGGAATGTGGCTTAGTGGTAAAGTGCTTACCTAGCATGCATGAGGCCCTGGGTTCCTCAGTACCACATAAAAAAAGCCAGAAGTGGTACTGTGGCTCAAGTGGTAGAGTGCTAGCCTTTAGCAAAAGAAGCTCAGGGACAGTGCCCAGGCCCTGAGATCAAGCCCCAGGACTGGCAAAAAAAATACAGAGCAGTACAAAATAGTTATTTGGGGTAAGTGGGGTTGTCAGGTGACAGACTTAAACTCAGGGCCTAGATACTGTGCCTTAGCTTATTTGTTCAAGGGTGGCACTTTACTACTTGAGCCTCACCTCCACTACTGGCTTTTTGGTGGCTAATTGGAGGTAAGTCTCCAGGGCTGCTATGATTCTCAGAACTCAGCCTCCTGAGTAGCTAAGATTATAGGTGTGAGCCACTAGTGCCTGGCTGAAAAAGATTTCTAACACTAAACTCTACTAAGTGTCTGCCCTTACAGGGTCTTACTTCTAGTGTGTTTGGGTTGAGAGAAAGAGCACACAGTCAGAACACAGGTCCAATGGTGACAGATGTGATGGAAAACAGCAGCAGGGGAGACGAGATGCTTTTAGAGTTGGGTGCTTGCAGACAGTCTCTCTAACCAGGTTTCACTTGAGCAGAGGCTCAAGGGTAAGGGCTGTCCTGCTCATCTGTCTCACTGGCACCATCTCTATATGACCCCCAACCACACACATGTGCATGGCAATGTCCAGATGTGCCCAAGAGGCTGAAGAGCTTGAAGATGCAGAGATTTTGAGGGTATTCTCCATTTGTGTTGTACTTTGCATTTTGCGAAGCATTTTTTTGCCAGTCCTGGGGCTTGAACTCAGGCTAGTACTCTACCACTTGAGCCACAGCACCACTTCTGGCCTTTTCTGTTTATGTAGTACTGGGGAATCAAACCTAGGGCTTCATGCATACTAGGCAGGTACTCTACCACTGTGCCACATTCCCAGCCCCCTATGAAACTCTTATTTCCAATTAGCTACCAAAAATCCAGAAGTGGAGCCATAGCTCAAGTGGTAGAGTGCCAGTCTTGAGTAGAAAAGCTAAGAGAGAGTGCCCAGGCCCTGAGTTCAAGCCCCTATACTGGCACACACACACATGCAAGTTGAGCTAACTAGTTTCCCCAAACTATACCCTGTATGTTGCACTTACCAACTCTTTTCCTGTGTTATTTTTCCTTTTTAGAAAAATAGTGTTGGGTATTTTTATAATGGCGACACAAACCAGTCATGTCTTCCATGGTCAAGATGATTTGTTTCTGGAAGCTAACTGGTAAGTTCAGTTCTCTGGTTTTGCAGTTGAAAATAGGCTACAGCATTTTGCTCATGGGAGCTGAGAAGGAACCGGCTGCCTAGAAGTGAGAGCAGGTAAATGGTTGTTATAATCTTGACCTGGAGGCTTCCGGTAACTATCAAACAATATAACAAAATGCCTTTAAGCTCCGTGCCTGTGGCTCATACCTGTTATCCTAGCTACTTAGGAGGCTGAGATCTGAGGATCACAGTTCAAAGCCATCCCCAGCATAAAAGTCTATGATATGCTTATCTCCAATTAACCACCAACAAAAAAAAAAAGCCAGAAATGGAGCTGCGGCCCGAGTGATAGAGTGCCAGCCTTGAGAAATAAAAAAAGCCAAGGAACAGCACAAGGCCCTTAGTTCAAGCCTCAGTACTGACACACACACACACACACAAAGTTTTGTGAATCTGGAGGAATCTACAGGAATCCTGTCATTCTGAGTATAGAAATACAAATATTGTTGGAGTCTTTTGGGGAAGCAGGGGAAAGAAAAGAGTCTCTGGTGGAATAGAATTGAGCACTGGGGCTGGGCATTGATTACACACTTTGTGTTTTGTAGCAAGAAGAGAAACACCATGCCAGACTCAGAGAAGCTGCTGAAGCAGAAGGATGTGCACAGGATGGCCCCAAATACAGACAATGGTCTACTGGTTACACATGTTAACCAAACACAGGACTTACTGGTATAAACCAGAATCTTTGACTGACTAATGATGCTTACAAATCATAGCCAGGAAATACAGGGTAAACCCTGGGTATTCCTTCTCTTCATATAATATCCTGGGACTAACAAAGATGAATTAAGCATTCATTTCTAATCCTCTGCTTTAAAAAAAAATGAATGAAGAGAATGAGGTGCCAGTGGCTCATATCTGGAATCCTAGCTACTCAGAAGACTAAGATCTGAAGATCATAATTTAAAGCCAGCCTGGGGAGGAAAGTTTGTGAGACTTTTATCTCCAATTAACCACCAAATGATTGGAAATGGAGCTGTGGCTTAAGAGGTAGAGCACTAGTCTTGAGGGGAAAAGACAAGGAACAGCATCTAGGTCCTGAGTTCAAGCCCCAGTAAAGGCCCACACCCACAAAAAAAGGGGAAAAAATCTCTATGCTGTTTATAGGAATGTTATAACCACTTTGTTCTCATCGTTAAATAGTTAAGAATAAGGAAAGATCCTAATCATGGCATCAAAGTCTCAAGTCTAAAAACATTAATTCTAAAGTTCCCTCTGTGTGTGTGTGTGTGTGTGTTGTGTGTGTGTGTGTATGTGTGCGTGCATACATGTGCTCACGTGCACACCAACTGTGGTGCTAGAATTCAGGATCTTATACTCTCCCTTGGCTTATTTTGCTCAAAGCGGTTGCTCTCCCACTGGAGGAACAGCTCCAACTCCAGCTTTTTCCTGGCTAACTGGAGATAAAAGTCTCCCAGATCGATCTGCCTGAGTTGGCACGGAACTATAGGCTCTTTTTTGAGTTGGAAACTGGTGGCTCAAAAGTTCAAAAGCCAGGCGCCAGCGGCTCACGCTTGCAATCCTAGCTACTTGGGAGGGCTAAGGGCTGAGGATCGCTGTTCAAAGCTAGGCCAGGCAGACAAATCTGGAAGTGAAGATATGGGTTGAATGCTAAAGCAACAGCCTGGTGGGGGAAGGGAGCAGCTAAGCACAGAACCCAGGCCCCTCCCCTACTAAAAAGGAAGAAAAGATGGAAGGAAGCAAAGTGAAGCCAAGTCTCCCCCTCTGTGTGAGCCACCAACGGGTCCACCTAAAAGATGAGGAGAGCGACATCTAGTGTTGCTACTCTGCACTGCAGGGCTGACTGAAGTATGGTACAGGGTGGTACAGGGACTCTGATTTAAGGCCAGGACATTCATTAGCTTGGAATCCTATCATGAGAAAGTCACCTTGCCAGTCCTTTCTCAGTTCTTCCTTGGGTAGTGGCAGCTTGGTGCTAACTGCAAAAAAGCAAGATCATGTTCTATTACAAGCCTGTCTTGGACTTTACAGCTCCCTAGTTGTCAGCTGTGTGGCCTGGGGCAAATCACTTCACTGTCCTGTGCTTCTGCTTGTTCATCAGGAGGATGGAGTTCTACTCTATAGGACACAAAGTACATGCTGTATCAGTGTTTGCCCTCATTATGAGTACGTTTTTCACACTTTTTTTTAACACATTTACTAATTTCCTTTTGCCACAGAGGGAAGGGTGGCATCTGGGCACAGAACTTATGTAATAGGATCTCGCTGGAATCGGGGAGCAGCATTATATTTTCATTGTCTTTCCTTTCTGGTGGCTTTCTATTTATATCCGAACCAGAATAGGTGACTAAGGACTATTGTTCAAGGCTGTGTCATATACCCCAGCTTCACTACGCCCATGGCCAGGTAAGGAGGGAAGACATGCCTTGTGACACGGCATGGAGAGCCCTGTGTATACCTGTCCTCTCTGCCTATGTCTTCTTGCTACTGCTACTGCCACTGCTGCTGCTCCTCCTCCTCCTCCTCGTCCTCTTCCTCCTCCTCTTCTTCTCCCATGGGTCTTGAACTCAGGGCCTGGGCACTGTCCCTGAGCTTTTTTGTGCTTAAGGCTAGCGCTCTACCACTTGAGCCACAGTGCCACTACTGGCTTTTTCAGAGTAGTTTATTGGAGATAAGAGTCTCTCATGGGCTTTCCCTCCCAGGCTGGCTTTGAATTGTGCTCCTACACAGCCTCCTATGTAGTTGGGATTAGAGGCCTGAGCCACCGGTGCCCAGCTTCGCCTCTTATTCCTGTACCCACTGTCCATGAGGAGTGGCCCACTCATGGAGCAGAGCACTCCTGATTACTCCCCCACCCCAAAGAGGGCCCATCTGGCATCCACGCAGGTGCCAGAAGGAGATCAACAACTCCACTGTAAGAGCAGGACTCCAAAACTGGTCTGTGTGTGTGCTGGTGTCTCTATGGGTGTCTGTGTGTCTGCCTAGATGTGTCTGTGTTTGTATTTGTGTCTGCGTTTGTGTGCATCTGTGTTTGTATCTGTATGTGTTTCTGTTTGCCCATGTATCTGCCTTGTGTCTGGGTATGTTTGTATCTCTGTGTGTCTGTGTGCAGTGTATCTGTGTGTTTGTGTGTATGTGTATGTCTGTGTCTGTATCTGTGTGTGTCTGTGCATGTATTTGTGTGTCTCTGTTTTTGCCTTTGGATCTGTGTGTGTCTGTGTATGTCTATATGTACCGGTATATGTATTTCTATGTGTATTTGTGTCTGTGTGTATATTTGTGTGTCTGTGTTTGCCTTTGTGTCTGCATCTGTGTATGTATGTCTGTATGTATCTGTGTGTCTGCGTGTGTTTGTATCTGTGTATGTCTGTGTGTTTGTGTGTATCAGTTGAGTGTGTGTGTGTGTGATTACATCACACCACCCACATTCTGCACACAGGTCTTTCTTTTCTGTGCTGTGATGGCTGGGAATGTTTTCCTCTAGAGAACCCCTCTCCATTCCTGGTTCTGGGCCCAGCAAAGACAGAATAACCCATCCCCCCTAGTAAGTCAATACATGCTTGTTGAGGACCCTTAGATAGATAGGAGGCAGAACTTAGCTGAACAGGTCCAGAGAACCGGATCTGACAAGAAACAAAGACTATTCCACAGAGAACCAACCACCAGCTTCCCCTAGCCTGAGACTCATGGACAGGTGGGAAGTAGGGATGGTTATGGAATGAAGGAAGGCTCCAGGTGCACCTGACTCAGCTTGTTGGGGTGAGGAAGCATTGGATGTACTTGGCTTTCTCCAGTTGATCCTGAATTAGAAGTTAGGATTTAAAAAAAAATTGAGGAGCATCCAGGCACTGTGACTCATGAGTATAATCCTAGCGACTTAGGAGGCTGAGACCTAAGGAACATGACTCAAAGCCAGCCTGGGCAAGAAAGTCCATGAAACTCATCTTCAATTAATAACCAAAAATGCTGGAAGTGGAGCTGTGGCTCAAGTGGTAGAGCACTAGCCTTGAACAAAAAAGCTCAGGGACACTGCCCAGCCCTGAGTTGAAGCCTCATGACACTTCCCTACCCTGCACACACTCAGGAGAAGCTAAGTCATCAGCCAAATCCTGGTCAATCCTGTTTGGAGTGGCAGCCATGTATGTCTGCATGTCCAGTCACGAGGTGAATGGCCCTTGAACAGTCGAGCCACATCTGGGTCATCAAATGGGCATGGGGGTGAGCGGAGTTATTTTTTCAATTGCTGTTATAAAGATGATGTACAGAGAGGTTACAGTCAGGTAACGAGTGCATTTGTTTTTGGTCAATGCGGGATGAGTGGTTTTGACAGCACAGCCAACTCAGAGCATAGAGCACCCCTGTGCACCTGCTCCCTAGGCAAGGAGAACTTTTGCACCATTGTGTGTGTGTGTGTGTGTGCGCGCGCGCGCGCGCACCAGCCAGGACTAGGGCTTGAACTCAGGGCCTTGTGCTCTTGCCTGGCTTTTTTGCTCAAGGCTGGCACTCTACCAATGAGGCACAGCTCTACTTCTGGCTTTTTGCTGCTTAATTGGAGCTGAGAGTCTCACGGTCTTTCCTGCCCAAGGCTGACTTTGAATCACAACCTTCAGAACTCAACCTCCTAGGTAGCTAGAATTACAGGCATGAGGCACCAATGCCCAGCTTTAAAAACACTGTCTTAAGTTGGGGACTGGATCAGTGGGCAAGACTTGACACATGAGGGAAACTGAGGCCTGTGTGCTCCCTTTCCTCTTTTCTGTCTTACTGAATTCTGTCCTTCAGAGGCTGCAGCGGACCCACACGTCAGCTTTGCAAGATTCTGAAGATTGGCTTTCGACTCACAGTTTAAAGCTTGAGAAACTCACCCTGGCTGACCTGATAGGACAGGGCACGGCCATGCTGTAAGTCTGACCCCCTGTTCCCCATGGCTGCAAGTAACACCCACCCCCGGTCTGCAACCCCACTCACAAAGCTTTGTGTTCTCAGGGAGGAGGGGGGCAAGATGACAGAGAAGATGAACTTCTCTCCCCAGACCATCTGCCATTTCGAGTCAAGGCTTTCAGAGTAAGTGCTTCGCAACATCCTGCTAACACCCAGAGCTCAGGAATTGTCCCATGTCCCCACCTGGATAGAACTAGGCTCAAACAGCATCTCAGTGAAAAGGGGCAGGGCTCACCCCCCTGGAGTCCCAGTCTGTCCCTATCACAAATCAGTGCTTTATGCCTTTTTGAAAAATCCACAGTCTTAGGCTGGGATGTAGCTCAGTGGCAAAGTGCTTGCTTAGCAAGTGCAGTGTCCTGGGTTCGATCACCCAGTACCAAAAAAAAGTATACAATTAAAAAACAAAATTCAGAACCCTATTGGGACCCACTGGCTGTCAGTGGTGCATACCTGTAATCCTACCTACTCAGCAGGTTGAGATTGGAGGATCAAGGTTAAAAGTCAACCCAGGCAGAGTCTCTCCCCTGTGAGACTCTTATCTCCAATTAACCCCCCCCCCCAAAAAAAAGAAATTAAAAAAACACACCAGAAGTGGAGCTGTGGCTCAAATGGTAAAGTTCTATCTCTGAGCTTTTTTGCTCAGGGTTAGCACCCAGGCCCTGAGTTCAAGCCCTAGCTCTGGCACATTCATACATACATAATACATAAATACGTGCATACATACATAAATCCACAGTCCCTTTGGATGTATACTGAAAAGCTGTACCTTTATTTGGTAATTTTCTTTGTTCTTGCTTGCTTGCTTTTTTGACAGGCCTTCACACTTGCTAGGCTGCAGCTCTGTCACTTGAGCCACGTCCCCAATCCCTGTTTTTGCTCTGCTGGACCAACCTTAGACAATAAACCTACTACTAACACCTCTTGTATATCTGGGGTCAGAAGCATGCATCACCAGGCATAGTTTACTGATTGAGATTGAGTCTCCACAACTTTTTATCTGGGCTGCCCTTGAGCTGAGATCCCTCTCTCTCTGCCTCCCAAGTAGCTAGGATTACAGGTATGAATCACCATGCCAGCATTTGATGTTTAATGGCTTCAGAGTGACTACTTTTCTTTGGTTGCTGGTACTGGACTTGAACTCAGGGACTAGGAGCTTTGAGCTTTTTCACTGAAGGCTGACACTCTTCCATTTGAGCCACATCCATTTCTTGTTTTTTGCTGGCTTTTCTTTTTGGATGGTTAATTGGAGATAAGAATTTCATGGACTTTCCTGTCCAGGCTGGCTTCAGATCAAGATCCTTAGATCTCAGCCTTCTGAGTAGCTAGGATTACAGGCGTGAGCCACTGTTACCTGGCTAAGATTGACTACTTTCAATGTCAAATTGACATTGGGTTCATACCTTTGCAAACATATGCACGTCACTAGTGTGTAAATATGTACACTCTTGCTCACAGACGTGTGTTCTGAGATCTGTCTTTAAGCTGGTGTCCCAGCTGTAGCAAACTGTGGTCCATACTTAACTGTTTACCTGAGGCTTCCTGAAAGGTTATCATAATAATTAATAGCTAACATTTATTAACATTTTTTATTAATGCCTCAAATTTGGCTGAGGGCTGCATGCATCATCTTCTTTTTTTGGGGGGGGGTCCAGTCGTGGGCCCTGAACTCTGGGCCTGGGCGCTGTCCCCCAGCTCTTTCAGCTCAAGGCTAGCGCTCTACCACTTGAGCCACAGTGCCACTTCCAGCTTTTTTCTTTTTTGCTTATGTGGTGCTGAGGAATCGAACCAAGGGCCTCATGCATGCAAGGCAAGCGCTCTACCACTGAGCCACCTTCCCAGCCCTGCATCATCTTCTTTGGCAGCTTCCAAAAGCACATTGTAAATAATTTAACCAACAGTCACTAAAAGATCAACATAGAAAGGCTGATCGCCAAGTTTACCAAACCTCATTGAACTGTAAATTTGACTGAAAGTATTTCGGATTTGAAAATTAAATGACTTTTAAAGAATTCTGTAACATTGAACTTGATTTTATTTACTTATTTATTTTTTATTGGCTAGTCCTGGGGCTTGAACTCAGGGCCTGGGCACTGCCCCCGAGCTTCTGTTTGCTCAAGGCTAGCACTCTACCACTTGAGCCACAGCGTCACTTCTGGCTTTTTATGTTTATGTGGTTTTGAGGAATTGAACCCAGGGCTTCGTGCATGCTAGACAAGCACTCTATCACTAAGCCATATTCCCAGCTCTTCACTTGATTTTAATTGTGAACTTAGCATTTCACATCTATTCAGATCCCTTGGTAAATTGATTTTCAGTATATTGAACTTTTGGCAAATTAGCTCAGATAGAATCCGATTATTAGCTTCAGGTTGAAGGTGATGAAACTCTGGGGCTGAGTTTTATTTCTTTAAAAAATTTATTTAAAAAATAATCTGTTTTGGAACTGGTGGTGTGATTCAAGTGGTAGAGCACCACCACAGAACAAAATGGCAAATAAGAGTTCAAGGACCTGAGCTCAAACCTCAGTGCTTGCACACACACACGCACGCACACACACACACACACACACACACACACACATCTCTTTTAGGGTTATACTAAGTAGCCCAATTGACCTTGAGCTTACAATTATTCTGCCTCAGCCTCCTTAGTGCTAAGATTACAGACATGTACCACTATGCCTAGCAAACTGTATATATGTGAGTGTATACACACATGCCACTCTTGGGGCTTGAATTCAGAGCCTGGGCTCTGTCCCTTAACTTTCTCACTCAAAGCTAGTGCTCTAGGGCTGGGAAGGTGGCTCAGTGGTAGAGCACTTGCCTTGCATGCTTGAGGTCCTGGGTTCGATTCCTCAGCACCACATAAGAAAAATCCAGAAGTGGCGCTGTGGCTCAAGTGGTAGAGCACTAGCCTTGAGCTGAAGAGCTGAGGGACAGTGCCCAGGCCCAGAGTTCAGGCCCCACGACCTGACCCTAAGGAAAAAAAAGCTAGTGCTCTACCACTAGAACCTTATCTCCACTTTTGGTTTTTTGATAGATAATGGAGATGAGAGTCTCATGGACTTTCCTGACTGAGCTGGCGTCAAATCATGATCCTCAGATCTCAGCCTCCTGAGTAGCCAGGATGTGAGCCATGGGCATTAAATTTCTTTTTAAGGCTTTGGGATATTATAACTCTTTTGTATAACTACTTACGGGCAATAATAACACTAATAAAAAGACAAAAGGTAGCAAAGAGAAAGCTAGTAAATGGTAGCACTGAATTCCAACACAAGTGGGTCTCCCTTAGAACTCCTTTGACTCCCCACCCTGCCATTTCATACCCAGAATGCCATCTGCCCTCAGTGCCTTCATGTCAGTTAAACTCCAATGACCCAGCCCTGACCTTGAGGCCCAGTCACACGCGGTTGCTCCAGTAGTCATTGCAATAGCTGGCTTTGCTCTAAGTGAAGTTCAAGAAGTTCCCCAGGCAGGGCTGGAGGTTTGACAAGCAAAGGCCCAGACTTCAATCGCTAGTACTACAAAACAAGTTCCCCTGGCTGGTGTTTTGTTTGTTTGTTTGGAAACTAATCTTTTTGTTAATTGATCCTGTAAGGAGCTGCTGCTACTCTGCCTTTCTATCCCTTCTCACCAAGGACAGGTTCATCTGCAAATACACAGATCTGGCCAGGTGCTGGTGGTTCATGCCTATGATCCTAGCTACTTAGGAGACAGAGATCTGAGGATCACAGTTCAAAGCCAACCTGGACAGTAAAGTCCATGAGACTCTCATCTCTAATTAATCACACAAAAAGCTGCAAGTAGCTGTGGCTAAGTGGTAGAGCTCTGGTCTTGAGCAAAAGAAGCTCAGGGACAGTACCCAGGCCCTGAGTTCTAGCCCCAGGACTGGCACAAAACAAAATACACAGATCTGAACAAAGACAAGCATGCCCTTTCTGTTCCTCACAATACATGTCCCCACCCTCCCACTGTCACCTGATGGTGACACTTAGCAAAGCAGCATCTGCACACAATGTCCCTTTCCTGATTCCCTTCCATACTTTATTGGCGGGTGTAGCTTTGCTATGAAGTTTTCTCTTTGATAAATTTTTGCCTTACATATTCTCCCAAGGCCTTAAAAATTAACCAAAAAAAATCCAGCCAAGTATGGTTGTACATGTCTGTAATACCAGTATCCATGAAGCTCAGGCAAGATTACAAATCTGAGACTAGCCTGAGCTACATAGTAATAGCTGGGTGTCAGTGGCTCACACCTGTAATCCTAGCTACTCAAGAGACTGAGATCTGAGGATCACATTTGAAGTCAGCCTAGGGCAGGAAAATCTTCAAGACTCTTTTCTCCAAAGAAGCAAGACGTGGAACTGTGGCACAAGTAATAGAGTGCCAGCACTGAGCAAAATACCTCAGTTATAGTGCCCAGACCTTGAGTTCAAGCCCCAGGACTAGCACACACACACATACACACACACAAATATAATAATGATTATAGTAATACTATTAACAAGCCAGATGCCAGTGGCTCATGCCTGTAATCCTAACTACTCAGGAGGCTGAGATCTGAGGATGGAGGTTCAAAGCCAACCCGGGCAGGAAAATCTATGAGACTCTTATCTCCAATAAACTACTCAGAAATGGGAAGTGGCACTGTGGCTCAGGTGGTAGAGCATTAGCCTTGAGCTGAAGTGCTGAGGGACAGCATCAGGCCCAGAGTTCAAGCCACATATCCAACAAATATTAATAATAATAATAGTAATAACAACAACAACAAATTAAAATAAAAATTGAAAAAAATCCCATGATGGCCTTCACGAGTAGCTGCATTCAGTGTGACCCTGACTCAGTGATTGGTTTTTCCAATGTTTCCACAGTACCCTGGACTGCTACCAACAGAGGCTGCGCTGGCTCACAGAGGACAGCAAGAAGGTAATTCTGAGATGCCACAAAAGAAATTTTGTAGCCACCATAAATGAAAAGCCTAGGCCTAGCAATATGTAGATCTCTTTGTCTCTCTGGGTTTTGTTATTGTTGCTGGGTTTTTGGTTTGTTTGTTTTTGGTTAGTTGTGGGGCTTGAACTCAGGGACTGGACGCTGTCCCTGAGCTCTTTATTCAAGGCTCGCACTCTATTACTTTGAGCCAGAGCACCACTTCTGGTTTTTTGGTGGTTCATTGGGGAGAAGAGTTTCACAAACTTTCTTGCCCAAGCTGGCTTTTAACAGCAATCCTCAGATCTCAGCCTCCTGAGTGGCTAGGATTACGGGCTTGAGCCACCAGCGCCAGGCTGTTGTTCGTTGTTGTTTTTTGTTTGTTTGCTTGCTTGCTTTTAGTTTTTTCTCAGGATGGCTACCCCCACCCCCAAGCTTAGGAAAATGGTTCCCCAGCTGCTCTGAAGCATTCATGTTACCAATTGGACAGCTCCCTACTTTGCACACTCCCTGCCAAAGTGCTGGGATTGACTCTCATTGGAATCTGAAGGACAATCGCTATAGATAAGGTGGAAAGCAAGCTCACTGACAAAGCCAGAGACCAGTGCTCCCTCCTGAAGAAAACGGGGCAGGAGAGGAGACTGGGTAAGCACTCCCAAACCTCCTGGCTGAGGACACACATGGCTTCACATGGAAAGCCACAAACTATTTCTAGAAGAAGGAGAGCCTTCTCTGTGTCTGGCTGTGCATCTGCAGGAGACAGAGCAGGGCTTAGAAGCAGGAGGCAAAGAGGCCAAAGCAGGACAAACCACAGGCATAGTTTTCTTGACATTGTAATTTCGTCTTCTTTTTTATGTTATTTGCCAAGATTTGAGGACACCACTAATATTTCATTTCCATGTCTTTCAAGCATTTTATTTATTTATTTATTTGCCAGTATTGGAGTTTGAACTCAAGGCCTTGGTGCTGTCCATGAGCTTTTGGGCTCAAAGTTAGCAATCTACCACTTGAGCCACAGATCCACTTCTGGCTTTTTGGTGGTTAACTTGTGACAAATATCCTACAGAATTTTTGTACCTGAACTGGCTTCAAGCCTGGATCCTCAGATCCTCCTGAGTAGCTAGAATGACAGAGGAGCTAGAATGGTAGAGGAGGCTCGTCTCTTCCCTCTTATCTACTTCCCTGTTTCTTTCTTTCCTTCTTTCTTTCTTACCTTCTTCCTTCCTTCCTTCCCTCCTTTCTTTCTTTCTTTCTTCTTCCGGCCAGTTCTGGGGCTTGAACTCAGGGCCTGCGCACTGTCCCTGAGTTTCTTTTTGCTCAAGGTTATCACTCTATCATTTGAGCCACAGCACCATTTTTGGCTTTTTCTGTTTAGATGGTGCTAAGGAATTGAACCCAGGACTTCATGCATACTAGGCAAGCACTCTACCACTGAGCCACCTTCCCAGCTCCCCAACTGTTTCTTTTTTTTTTTTTTTTGTCAGTCGTGGGGTTTGAACTCTGGGCTTGGGCGCTGTCCTTGCGCTCTTCAGCTCAAGGCGAGTTCTCTACTGCTTGAACCACAGTGCCACTTCCAGTTTTCTAGTGGTTTATTGGAGATAAGAGTCTCATGGACTTTCCTGCCCAGGCTGGCTTTGAACCACGATCCCCAGAGCTCAGCCTCCTGAGTAGTTAGTATTACAGGCATGAGCCACTGGTGCCCGGCCCCCCAACTGTTTCTATGAGATAAAGTTCCAGAATTTTAATGGCTACATGTAAAGGAATGCATGTTTTTTCATTGCAAAGATTATAGAGTTCTTTTTTTTTAGTTAGTTTTTTTTTTGGGTGAAAATACCGAATAGAGGGGTTACAATTACTTGGGCAAAGTAATGAGTAGATTTCTTATCAAGCATTGTTGCCTCCTCTGTTTCCCCTTCCCATCCCATCCTATCCGCCCCCCCCGAGTTCTTTTTTTTAAATAAGTTTTTTATTGTAAAAATACTGTACAGAGGGGTTACAGTTACATGAGCAAGATCATGAGTACATTTCCTATCAAGCATTGTTGCCTCCTCCTTTGCTTTTCCCCTACCATCTCTTCCCTCCCACCTCCACAACTACACTCCCCCTCCTTACACAAGATTATAGAATTCTAATGGTAACTGTTTAATTTTTTTAAGTGACTGGGAATGTGGCTTAGTGGTAGAGTGCTTGCCTAGCATGCATGAAGCCCTGGGTTCGATTCCTCAGTACCACATACACCGAAAAAGCCGGAAGTGGCACTGTGGCTCAAGTGGTTGAGTGCTAGTCTTGAGCTAAAGAAACTTAGGGACAGTGCCCAGGCCCTGAGTTCAAACCCATGATTGGCCTAAATAAATAAATAAAACAAATAGAACTGGCTCTCAATGTTAACTTATTCTACTCTCTGAAGATTGGCGATGCTCTTGGGAGCCTTGTACGTCAATTAGAGGTGGCTGGATGCTGAAGTCTATCAGACACTGACTGTGATAAGCTCCTATCGAGCTCTGAGCAAAGCAAAGGCCCTGCCTTCCTCAACTGTGGTAGAGCCAAACAAACAAGGAGTGAATCCACAAATCCTGTACTGTGAGGAAAAATCAAGTGAAAATCGTGTGCAGAGAGTCCACTGAAAAGGAGGACTATTTAAGTTGGATGGTCAAGAAAACCATTCTCAGGAAGAGACATAAGACAGAGAGAAGAACGAAAGAATGGAAGGAAGGGAGGAAGGGAGGGAGGGAGG
>NW_012267230.1:851881-858914 GCF_000151885.1 Dipodomys ordii
GTCCACTGAAAAGGAGGACTATTTAAGTTGGATGGTCAAGAAAACCATTCTCAGGAAGAGACATAAGACAGAGAGAAGAACGAAAGAATGGAAGGGAGGGAGGGAGGGAGGGAAGGAGGGAGGGAGGGAGGGAAGGAAGGAAGGAATCATGTCTATAATCCTAGATATTCAGGAAGCTGAGATCTGAGGATCCTAGTTCTAAGTCAACCCAGGCAGTCAAATCCTAATCTTTACTCCACTTAACTAGCAAAAAGGTGGAACTGGAGCTGTGGCTCAAGTAGTAAAACACCAACATTGATCAAAAAAGCTAAGTGAGAGCATAAGCCCCAGAGTTCAAGCTCCAGCCCTGCCATGGGCGGGGCAGGGCGGGGTGTGGAATGGAGAGGAAAGAATCAGGCACTAGTAGCTCACACCTGCAATCCTAAACTACTTGGGAGGCTGCGATCCGAGGGTCTAGATTTGAAGCCAACCAAACAGGAAAGTCTATGAGGCTTAATCTCCAATTAACCATCAGAAAGCTAGAAGTGGAGCTGTGGCTCAAGGGACAAAGTGCCAGCCTTGAACAAAAAAGCTCAGGGATAATGCCCAGGCCCTGAGTTCAAGCTATTATACCTGCATGCACACACACACACACACACACACACACACACACACACACACGCAAAATAGATAGGGCTGCAAAGAAATTAGCAAAATAAACGGATACAATCATATCTAATTTTTTTCTCACAAACGAGGCTCTCCTTGTCTCTCTGTCTTTATCTGTCTATCTCTCTGTCTCTCTTTCTCCCCTTTACTCGCCTTTTTTTGTGCTGGTCTTGGCACTTGAACTCAGGTCCTGGGCACTGTCTGTGCATTTTTTGCTCAAGGCTACCACTTGAGCCACAGCTCCACTTCCAGCTTTTCTGGCAGTTTATTGAAGATAGTCTCACAGATTTTCCAGCCTGAGCTGGTTTTGAACCAGGCTATGGAGCAGCTAGATGACAGGCAAGACCACTGGTGGAATGAAGAAATTTCAAATAATAGGCTTTACACCTAGAACTGAACTACAGACATCAAGACTTTGCTTATTCTCCTCAGAAGTAGGCTTCCCCACTCTGTAGCAGGCGGGTGCTGGCTGGGCTGGTTGCTCCTAATGCTGCCTTTGGTTTCAGGCCTTCGGCATCATCAGGGGAACCAAAGTGGCCCTCCTCATCGATGAGTCCATGTTCAACAGCAGCCCTCGCAAAGAAGAATTCCAGAGTGACCTCATGGTGAGTCTCTGGCCCAGGAAGGACCTGGAACCACTCCAACCGCTCCTGGGCTGCTTTGCTTTGCTTTGCCTTCCCTTCCTTCCTTCCTTTCTTCCTTCCTTCCTTCCTTCCTTCCTTTTGTTCCTTTCTTTGTTTCTTTCCTTTCTTGCACCAGTCCTGGAGCTAGAATTCTGGGCCTGGGCACCATCCCTGAGCTTTTGTTTTTGCTCAAGTTTGGAGCTCTACCACTTGGGTCACAGCTCTACTTCCAGCTCTTTTGGTGGTTCATTGGATATAAGAGTCCCAGGAACTTTCCTGCTTGAGTAGCTAGGATTACAGGAGTGAGCCACCAGGCACCCAGCCTTAGGCTGCTTTGCTTGCAGCAGGTGTGAAATAGCTGATTTATGAAGGACATTCACACTTTATTAGAACCTATATTAATAGAAGTATGTGGAATTCTGGGGGAACCCTCCCCCAGGAGTGTGAACTTCTAACATTTACACCCCACAGTGTGAGGAGTAAGGCTGATTCCAGCCCCACCTGTGCAGCACAAGACTCCTGGCTTGTGTTCTCTGGCCAGAGTTGCTACTCTGGTATCTCTGTCAGATCTGGCACAGAAAAGCTCAGAATTCTAACCAGAAAACTGGAATCAAATCTCAGGTGCCAGTGGTTCATGCCTTGTAACCCTAGCTACTCAGAAGGCTGAGATCTGAGGATCACTGTTTGAAGCCAGCCCAGGCAGGGAAGTCCATGAGACTCTTATCTCCAATTACCACTGGAAAAAAAAAAAGGCAGAAGTGGAACTGTGGCTCCAGTGGTAGAGCATTAGCCTTGAACACAGTAGCTCAAGGATAGTGTCCAGGCCCTGAGTTCAAGTCCCAGGACTGGCACACACAATTCATCCATCTCTTACTCTCCTAATCTCTCTGGGCCTTTGTTAAATGGAGACAGAGACAACGGCTGCCTGGTGGGACTGTTATGAGTGTGGAAAGCGTTTGTGCAAATGGAGTGCTCACTGCTACATCTGGAAGAGTCTTGGGAGATGCCTACGGTTGGGGGATGGGGTCCACAGCAGCAATGTCTTCTTGTATTTTACAAAGGTCAGGTGCTTGTAGCTCACCCCTATAAGCCTAGCTATGCAGAAAGCTGCACTCCTATGATCCCAGTACAAAGCCAGCCCAGACAAATAAATTCCAGAGACTCTTATTGCAACTAACCAGCAGTGTGGCCCAAGTGGTAGAGCACCAGCCTCAAGCAAATAAAGAAAATTTAAGGGATAGTATGAGGTCCTAAGTTCAAGTCCCAGTCACACACACACATGCACACACACACACACACACACACACACACACACACACACACACACACACACAGGTCTGTTTGGTGCAAAGTGAGCCAGTTGTCCAGCCTTGTCCCTTGTCCCTGGTTCTGGGCTCATTTGGTTCCTAGGCTTCAGACATAGCACCTGCTGAGGTGGGTCATCAGGATGCCACCTTGAAACCCACTGGCTCAGAAGCAGATGTCAGCTTGGGCCAGCCACTAAGCTAAAGTACAAGGCTCCTATTTATATTATTATTAGTAGTATTAGTATTAGTATTATTTTGATCGTGGGGCTTTAAACACAGGACGTGGACACTGTCCCCGAACTTTCTTTTCTCTTTCTTTCTTTCTTTCTTTCTTTCTTTCTTTCTTTCTTTCTTTCTTTCTTTCTTTCTTTCTTTCTTTCTTTCTTTCTTTCTTTCTTTCTGTCAGTCGTGGGGCTTGAACTCTGGGCCTGGGCACTATCCCTCAGCTCTTCAGCTCAAGGCTAGTGCTCTACTACTTGAGCCACAGTGCCACTTCTGGCTTTTTCTGTTTATGTGGTGCTGGCTGAAGAATGGAATCCAGGCCTCATGCATGCGAGGCAAGCACTCTACCACCGAGCCACCTTCCCAGCCCCTGTCCCCGAGCTTTATAATCAAGGCTAGCACCCTGCCCCTTTGAGCCACAGCTCCACTTCTAGTTTTCAGATGGTTCATTGAAAATAAGAATCTCATGGACTTTCCAGCCAGGGCTAACTCTGACACACAATCCTCAGATCTCAGCCTCCTGAATAGTTAGGCTTATAGGCATGAGCCACTAGCACCTGGCTAGACCTCTATTTGAGCTCTATTTAGCTCACACCCAGCCCAGATAAGAGGCTACAATCAACTTCCCTGAGCCACTTCTGTCCTTCTGTCTGCAGAGGCTCATTGATGAGCAGCTGAGCTTCAAGGAGAAGCTTTATGCCCTGTCCTTCGGTGCCAGCACCAGGCCTCTCTGGCCACACCCTGTGAATGTCAGCGCCTCCAGGTGAGTGGCTGCACCTCTTCTGGGCACAGCACACTGATGATGCCAGTCCCAGTGGATAAAAGTGGACCAAGTGACAGCTCACAAAAGCAGACACAAGCAGCCAATGGCACAAAGACAAGTCACCCTACACAGTCCCCAGAATGAAAGACCACATAGCCACGAGTCCAAGACACACACACACACACACACACCAGTTCTGGGGCTTAAACTCAAGGCCTGGGCACTGTCCCTTGAGTTATGCTTAAGACTAGAGCTTTACTACTTGAACCATGCCTCTACATCTGGCTTTTGGGTGGTTAATTGAAGAAAAGCATCTTATGGACTTTACTGCTCAGGCTGGCTTCAAGCATTGATCCTCAGATCTCAACCTCCTAAGTAGCTAGGATTACAGGAGTGAGCCACTGGCACCCAGTTAAAGATAATTTTATTACTACAAAAAAAATAACACATGCATGTTTTCAAAGACTTAAAACGATATGAAGGATAATTAACATTGAATGAGTCTCTCTCACTGCTGTATTCCTACCTCCCAATAGTTGTTTCCTAAGCTAGATATGGTGGTGCATACCTATAATCCCAGCATGTGGGAAGGGTGAAGCACAAGAGTCAGAAGTTTGAGGAGGACAGTGCCTACATTTCTCATCTCTATCAGTGCAAAGAATCTACCTCACTTGTAATGATTGCATAGTATTCCACCACATAGATGTTCTTTAGCTGGAAGAATCTAGATTGTGGAGTTATTTTTTTTTTGAGAAGGGACAAAATGATGAGTAAGAATTTCACTTGGGCTGGGAATGTGGCTTAGTGGTAGAGTGCTTACCTAGCATGCATGAAGCCCTGGGTTCGATTCCTCAGTACCACATAAACAGAAGAAGCCAGATATGACTGTGTGGCTCAAGTGGTAGAGTCTAGCCTTGAGCAAAAGAAGGTCAGGGACAGTGCCTAGGCCCTGTGTTCAAGCTCCAGGACTGGCACACTAAAAGAAAGAAAAAAATTCACTTATTATGATCCATAAAATTTTTTCCTTCCTTCTTTCCCTCCCTCCCCTCCTACCTCCCTTCTTTCCATGCACCTCCTCTGACTTTTTTACTCACAGCTAGCTCTCTACCACTTGAACCATGCCTCCAGCCCATGTTTTGGCTGGCTAATTGGAGATGAAGTCCCTCCAGCTTTTTTCTTTTTTTTTTTTCATCATGGGTCTTGAACTCTGGGCCTGGGCGCTGTCCCCCAACTCTTCAGCTCAAGGCTAGCGCTCTACCACTTGAGCCACAGCACCACTTCTGGTTTCTGGTGGTTAATTGGAGATAAGAGTCTCACAGACTTTCCCTGCTCAAGCTGGCTTTTGAACCTCAATCTCTCAGATTTCAGCCTCCTATGTAGCTAGGATTAAGGTGTAAACCCAGCTTAGAATTTTGCTTTGAATAAGAGAGCATCCTTATCACTCACCAGGAGGTAGGTACCATACTCCCCACTTTACATGTCCAATCCTACTTAATCGAATAGCCATTGCAACAGGCCTAGTAATGCCACTTCATTGATGAAAAGCAACTCAGACTGGATTTCAAAGCTCAGAGCAGACCCCAGAAAAATCTAAGCAGAAACTAAGAAGGTTCTGATTTCAGTGTGTTTGACCTTAAAATCACCTTGAGATCATCTGGCTAAGGCCAGACTTTCTGGGCTTCCATGTCATTTCTCTGTGTTATATCTCTGCCACATTGCTATTATTTACCCTGTGTATTTATACTAGTACTACTTTTTCTCTATCACTATTTATTATGATTAAAGGAAATTTTCTATCATAACGGTAATTGAGAAGCCCTTAATCACTCACCATAATTAGGAAGTAGCCATAAAAATAAGTCTGGGGAGGCTGAGATCTGAGGATCAAGGTTTGAAGTCAGCCCAGGCAGGAAAGTCTGTGAGACTTTTATCTTCAATTCATGAGCAAAAACCTTGAAGTGGAGTTGTGGCTCAACTGGCACAACACTAGCTTTGAGTAAAAATGCTCAGGGACAATGCCCAGACCCTGAGTTAAAGCCCCAGGATCAGCACACACACAAAAATTAAACATACAGACATACATAAATGAAATTGAATGCAAGACAATGATGTTAAATTGAGCTTGAAACTTACTGGCTAGAGAATTCATCAGGCCTAGAATTGGTTTCTCTGTTCACAAGATTGACATGGATCACCCCTGTAATCTTAGCTACTCAGGAGGATGAGATCTAAGGATCAACATTTGAAGCCAGCAGGAAAGTCTGTGAGACTCTTAGCTCCAATTAACCAGCAAGAAGCAAGTAGTGGAGCCTGGGCTCAAGTGGTAGAGTGAAAAATCTTAGGGTCAGTGCCCAGGCCCTGAGTTCTCACAGATCCAGGCTGGCTTCAAACCATGATTATCAAATCACAGCCTCCTAAGTAGCTATGATTCCAGGCTTTTCTTGTTCATAATGGCCTTAGTAGAAATAACCTACAGCTCATGTGTATGATCCATACAGTCAAGGCATGGAGTGGGCTGCCTGATCTAGGCTTGTGGTGTCCATTCCATGAGGTTTGTACTATGAAAAAATTGTATAAGACATCTCTCAGACTGTGGTATGTGATGGTAACAAGGTTGCTAGGCTAGTCTCTTTCCAGCCTCCAGGAACTCAAGCTCTGGGTGGAGAATCTACAGCCTGAGGAAGGCAGCAATTTGCTACATGCCCTGAAAAAAATCTTCACTGTACAAGGGCTGAATTCTCTGGTGACCATAATAGGAAGCTGGTAGGTTTTATTTCTTCTCTCTTTTTTTTTCCGGTCATGGGACTTGAACTTGGGGCCTAGGCACTGTACCCTAGCATTTTTGCTCAAACTGAATACTCTACCACTTTCAGCCAAGCTCCACTTCTGGTTTTCTGGTGGTTAATTGGAAATAGGAGTCTCAGGAACTTTTCTGCCTGGCCTGACTTTGAACTGTGATCCTCAGATCTCAGCCTCCTGAGTAGCTAGGATTACAGGAGTGAGCCACTGGCACCCAGCAAGGTCTCATTTCTTACTTAGCAGGTTAACAGAAGGGGGAAGGAGAACCAAAGTTTTGTTTTATTTCATTTATTTACTTATTATTTTTGTGTCATTACTGAGGCTTGAATTCAGAGCCTGGACACTATCTCTGAACTTTTTCACTCAATGCTAGTGCTCTACCAGTTGAGTCACAGCTCCAGGCTTTTTGCTCCTGCGTTAGGAAGGAGCCCACACTGGCTTTGAACCGAGGTCCTCAGATATCAGCTTCCTGAGTAGCTAGGATTAGAGGCGTGAGCCACTGGTATCTGGCCACTTCCAGCTTTTTGGTGATTAATTGGAAATAAGACTCTCATGAAGTTTCCTACCTGAGCTGTATCACACCGTGATCTTTTTTTTTTAATTTTATTTTATTTTATTTGTGAACATACTGTACAGAGGGGTTACAATTGCATGGGCAGGATAATGCGTAC
>NW_012267230.1:859494-871538 GCF_000151885.1 Dipodomys ordii
TCCATTCATCTACTGAGGGGCATCTGGGTTGGTTCCATATCTTAGCTATGGTAAATAATGCTGCAATAAACATAGTTGTGGTGGTAGCTTTAGTGTCACACCGTGATCTTTAGATCTCAGTCTCTTGAGTTGCTGGGATTGTAGAAGCACTAGTGCCAGGCAAAATTTTTATTCTAGAAGCAATCACCAAGCAGAACTTGACGCACACAAGAGATAACGATGGAGCACAGGCAGTTTTCTGCAGCAGCCACACCTGCAGTCCCTGAGCCCTGTGTTTTACACAGGTTACCTGGGACCCCTAGAGCCAGCTAGGAATCAATAGCTATTCCCTGGGAATTAGCAGTTTGCTCTGGAATGTTCTCAAAGTGGGAGACCCACGTCTCTTCTCTCCTCTTCCCAGTCCAGATCAGCCTTCTGAAATCCTGTGTGATTATATCCAGCAGTCCTCCGCAGGGCGGGACATCTTCATCCACGTCATCACCTACAGATGTGATGATCAGGTGCCCACGGTAAGTGCCGGACGCCCTCCCAGATTTCCCTTGGATGTGGCAACAGGGAGCTGGATGGGTGGGCCTTTAAAACTCCATGCAGATGCGAGGGGTTGGTGGCTCACATCTGTCACCCAAGCTAATCAGGAGGCTGAGATCTGAGAATTGTGGTTCAAAGCCAGTCCGGGCAGGAAAGTCTGAGATTTATATCTCCAATAAACCTCCCAAAATTCTGAAGTGGGGCTGTGGTTCAAACAGTACAGCAAAAAAGCTCAGAGACAGCATGCCAGATCCCGAGTTCAAGCCCCGGGACAAGCACAAAAGAGAAAAAACAAAGAAAGAAATGCCGGGCACCGGTGGCTTACACCTGTAATCCTAGCTACTCGGGAGGCTGAGGTCTGAGGATTGTGGTTCAAAGCCAGACTGGGCAGGGAAAGTCCGTGAGACTCTTATCTCCAATAAATCACTCAGAAAACTGGAAGTGGAGCTGTGGCTCAAGTGGTAGAGCGCTAGCCTTGAGCTGAAGAGCTGAGAGACAGTGCCCAGGCCCAGAATTCAAACCCAACCACCGACAAAAAAAGAAGGAAGGAAGGAAGGAAAAGAGAGAGAAAGGAAGGAAGAAAGAAAGAAAGAAGGAAAGAAGGAAAGAAAGAAAGCAAGCTCCCTGCAGGACAGGACCTGCCTGTCCAGCACCAGTTCTGTGGGGGACATGGGGAGCCTTGGAGATTTGGGAGCTGAGTGCCTGGTGGAATGTAGGTGTGCCCTTAGTAAGGCCGACTCTGTCACTGTCCCCACAGGCTATCCTGAAGAACCTCACAGAAGCACTGGGGGGCTACTACCATAGCTACAGTCCCGAGACAGAGGTAAGCCCTCAGCCAGCACTTTGGCCCTCTGCCTGCTGGGCCAGGACAGACCATGCCCTACACCTGCTTCCTCCTTCCTCCCCCATCTCACGCTCAAGACATGGGCACAGGTAAAGTCAGATTACAATGATGTGATGGGAAGGCCCGGGATAGGTTGAAGACAGTGGCCGCGAGTTGGCTGTAAGCTTGGGAGTCTAGAGGCCTCCCACTGCCTTGTTGGGGAATCCTCAGTCACTACCCAAGCTGCCTCTGTGCCCACTGCAGCCCCAAGTATGAAACAATTGTCTCCCTAAGATGGGGTTCCTATTACTGCGAGGGACCCACAAATAGGACAGAATGAGCCCATCCACTTCAGATGAAATCATCTGCTATGTCTTTGTCTTCACTGACAGCTAAATATCATTGACCCCATGTTTCTTCCCTGTGGAAGTAACAGCAAATGTGCAGATCTTTTGACAGATTAAGGATTCAATCATGCCAAGTGTGGTGGTTTACATCTGTAATCCCACTGGTCAGGAGACTAAGACAGGAGGATGACATGTTCAAGCCCAATCTGGGATAAACATAGTGACCCCAAAAACCCCACAAAGATAGGTGGTGAATACAGCCATAATACTCAATGTTCATAGGTGAAAACTGAACTTGGGGACTTGAGGGTGCCAAATGATTTCTGGAGGTTCATTGATCTCCCTCTCCCCCCACTTTTCAGCTCTACACCAGTCAGGATGTGAATGAGCTCCTGGAAGAAATTCAGAAGGCCCAAAGCCTCCTGAGCCATGTGCAAGCCCTGCGCCAGAGCGGCCCCTGCGAGGAGCTGGCCTGTGTCATGAAGCAGGTAGATGGTGTGTGAAGGGCCTTTCTGTCCCCTGTGCCACAGGGCTGGGAGAGTTAACCTCAGTTCTTCACTTTACACCTGTGGACAAGGAGAGACTAGGCTAGATCAAGCCCTAAGTGGCTTGGTGTAGGAGAGAACTTAGAGAGGAAAGGGATAAGGTTGATGGGGGGGGGGGAAGAGTGGGTGTGTAGCAGAGAACTTGCTAGCTCTATGATATTCTGTAATGAGAGTTTTCTAACTTAATTTAGATCTCCACCGAGATTGCAAAAGGACACCTCACAAGTCTTTTGCCTAAACCCCCGAAGCATGAAGCTCCTCTCACAATTGAATTCCCAAACTTGGACAAGACCTCTGCAGAATGGCTCAAGGTCAATGGTCTAAAAGGTAAATCCTGAAGGAGGGATGATTCCCAGGACAACAGGTAGGCCAACTAAAAAGACTAGAACCTTTGGGGGCTTCTTAGCCAATGCCTGAATTCCACTATTTTTTTTCTTCAGGTACTAGGGCTTGGGGCTTGGGTACTATCCCTTAACTTTTTTGTCCAACATTTGTTCAACAGTTCCATCAGTGGAAATAAGAGTCTCATGAACTTTCCTGCCCAGGCTGGTTTCGAACCTTGATCCTAGATCTCAGCCTCCTGAATAGCTAGGATTACAGGCGTGAGCCACCAGTGCCCAACCCACTGTTTCTTTCTTTCTTTGTTTATTTTCAGCCAAGAAGTTGAGCCTTTATCAGGTGCTGGCCCCCAACGCATTCTCTCCTGTAGAAGAATTTGTGCCCATCCTCCAGAAAACAGTATCATCAACTATCCACCAGGTAAAATTTATAGTCACAGTTCTTTCCTATCATCAGCAGGGCTGCTTTGCACATAGCCTTATGTGAGTACAGGCTGAGACAATCATAAGGCAGAACCAAGTTACTATGAGCCTGAAAGCCTGGCAGGATGCAGAATCACCGCTCGGGACTCAAGAATTCATCAAACCGAATGTACAGAGTTAGAGATGGGGTTCAGTACCAGTGCCACTTAGCATGCACAAGGCCCGTGTTTGATATCCAGCACCAAAACAAAAACAAACAAAAAAATCTACTCTAATAGCTGGTTTTCAAAGACCTGGAAATAAAAGGTAGTCAATGAGGCAAGAGGGAATATATTAGGCACCACAGTACCTCCAAAGTTTTCCTCCAGCCCACTCAGATAGGACATAGTTGATATTATGTCCTTGCTATTCCTAACACAGACGTCTATGATTACCCAACAGTAGGCTTATGCGGTGAGCATATTGCCCAAGTGTGAGTCCTCCAAAAAGGGTCTCTTCAACTCTGTATCCCCCTGTGTCTGCTGCACAGAAGCAGTCAATGAATGCATACTGGATGGCTGAGTGGATGAGTGGGTAGATGGGAGGAAGAGAGGGTGGGAATTATGGATGGGTGAATGAATGGAAATATTGATAAATGAATGGAAATATAGATGGGTGGTGGGTGGGTAGATGGATGATAAGGTAGAGGTATGCATGTATGTATGAATGGATGGATGGATAGATGGGAATGCTGATTGATAACTAGAAATGTAGGTGGATGGATGGATAGAAATGTGAAGAGAGGAAAGGAAAAATAAAAAAGAAGGAAGCAATGATAGGTGGATAGGAATGTTGAATAAATGAAAGTGAAGATAGGTCAGGATAGAGGGAGGATGGAAGAAAGGATATGTAAACATATGGAAGAGAGGTAGGAAAAAGAAAAGAATGAGAGATGGTAGAAACATTGAAGAATGAATGAGAATGAAGGTGGATGGATGGATGGATGGGTGGGTGGATGGATGTATATATGAACAGATAGAAAGATGGAAGGGAAGATGGAAAGATGGATAATAGAAAGGGATAAAGACAAAATTATGAGAATAAAAGTTAAATTGTAAGTGGAGCTGCAAGCCTTGAACAAAAAAGCCTAGGGACAGTGCCTAGTTCCCCCTCCCCCACACATACAAAATGAAAGGATGGAAGAAGTTGAAGGAAGGGTTACTAGATAAATAGAAAGTTCTATGGAAAGGTAGAAGGCTGAAAGGCAAGCAAGAGGAGTGGCAGCTGGATGGCTCCGGCAGTGGGTAGACGAGATGGAAGCCTGCTGGCAGATGGAAGAATAGGAATGGATACATTGGGAATCCTGTGTCCCCGTGGGCCTTGCTGGCTTCGCAGCATCAGGAAGCAGTGGCTAGTATGACTCTGCTTTATTACCTCCACCCCTAACCATACCATAAGGCCTTGAGGGGAGGGGCTCAGAGGTGGCTCCCAGGAGGGAGCTAGACTTGCTGTCAGTCATGGTTCATTCAGCGGATCCATTTCCCAAAGGTAGCCTGCTATAGGCTTCACACAAGTCAATGACACACTGGGAGAGAGGCTGGGGATAAGGAAATCCAACCCTGGATGTGCTCTGAGCCTGTTTCTCTCCCATGCATCTAAGGCAAAAAGCCAGTGACTAAAACAAAACAAACAAAACCCTTAGGAACCAGGTGCTAATGGCTCATGCCTGTAGTCCTAGCTACTCAGAAGGCTAAGATCTGAGGATCACAGTTCCAAAACAGCCAGGGCAGAAATGTTTGTGAGCCTCTTATTTCCAATTAAGAGCCAGAAAGAAAGAGCCAGAAGCGGAGCTGTGGTTCAAATGGTAGAACACACCAGTCTAGAAGGAAAAAGCTGAGCAAGAGCATGAAGGCCTGAGTTCAAGGTCCAGTACCAGCACAGATGCAATTAACTAACTAATGTAAACTTTTGCTCCTTCTCCATATGTGCCTCTGGTCACCTGCTTCCTGTCCTGCTCACCTCTGAACTCAGAAGGCAATGGTACAATTTGAATGGCATGATGGGACAGTGAAAAATATCCACGTGGACCCGCCCTTCCTCTATGAATACCAGGTGAGGGATGGATGCCATTCATCTGGAATATGGGGTGCAGGAATGGACTAAGGGCTGTGGTGATGCCAAGCCATTGATTGATACCCTGTTGTGAATTAGAGTCTCTGAGCTTCACAAGCACCTGCCCTCGTATGACCCACATATGACCCTCCCTTTCCTAGCCTCATGGCAGAACTGCTCATGACATAGAAGAATAGACGTCTCTTCTGTTTGGGCACCCAGGCATATGACATGGCCATTCTTCAAGCCCACTGGAGTGTCTGCCCCTCTGAGCTGTTCCCCTTAAAACAATGACTCTCAGGAGGCTGAGATCTAAGGATTGTGGTTCGAAGACACCCAGGGTTGGCTTTTTTTTTTTTTTTGGCGGTCATGGGGCTTGGGCGCTATCCTTGCACTCTTCAGCTTAAGGCAAGCACTCTACCGTTTGAGCCACAGCGCCACTTCTGGTTTTCTAGGGCTTTATTGGAGATAGGAGTCTCACAGACTTTCCTGCCGGGGCTGGCTTTGAACCATGATCCTCAGATCTCAGCCTCCTGAGTAGCTAGGATTATGGGTGTGAGCCACCAGTGCCCAGCCTCCAGGGTTGGCTCTTATCTCCAGCCTTTGAGACTATTTTGTCAGCCATGGAGCTTGAACTCAGGGCCTGGGCTCCGTCCCTGAGCTCTTTAGCTCAAGACTCGTGCTCTACCACATTGAGCCACAGCTCCACCAATTTTCTGGCGGTTAATTGGAAAGTCTCCTGGACTTTCTTGCCTGGGCTGGCTTCAAACCATGATCCTCAGATCTCAGTCTCCTGAGTAGCTAGGATTACAGACATGGGCCACCAGCATACTTTTCTCCTTGAGACTTTTATCTCCAATTAACTACCAAAAACAGCCAGAAGTAGAGCTGTGGTTCAAGTGGTAAGGCACTAGCCTTGAGAAAAAAAAAAAAAAACAACTCGACAGTGCCCACCCCCTGAGTTCAAGGCCCTGGACGTGTGTGTGTGTGTGTGTGTGTGTGTGTGTCACAGCAACAATGACTCATGATTGCTCCTATTCTTCAGAAGCAGCTTGGTAGAGTTGTACGCATGTACGAGAGGCGGGTCGAGTGGCTCTCCCTGGCCAGCAGAAGAATTTGGGGCACCCTCTGTGAAAAAAGGTACCTTCTCCAAGACGGCTCCTTCCTCCATGGGTCTGCAGGAAGACCAAGGATTATCCACTCAGGATTCCCCGTTGGCAGCCTCATATACCACTGCTTGGTGGGGATTGGAGATCAACAGCCTCTGAACAGAATAACTATAGGGAAAGAGAGAGGACAGGCCATTGCCATCATTATTGTCACCTACAGAGTCGTCAGCATGTCACTCAGGATTCTTTTCATTTTCCCCTTTGGTGCTGGTACTGGCCTGCATACTTTCCCTTAGCTTTTTTGTTCAAGGCTGGTACTCTACCTCTTGAGCCATACCCCCACTTCCAATATTTAAGTGGTTAATTGGAGATGAGAGTTTCATGGGGACTTTTCTGCTTGGGCTGGCTTCGAACTGTGATCCTCAGCTCTCAGCCTCCTGAGTAGCTAGGATGACAGGCGTGAGCCACTGGTGGCTAGCCTTCAGACAGATTTGATGGCTATCTTCAGTCATGTCAGGAATCCTTCTTTTAGCTCTGCTTGCTTCTCTGAGTGCTTTGTCTACAGGTAGATTCTTCCCTCAGGGTGACGTGGTGGCTGCCTACAGCCTGAGAACTGCTTTTTACTACCATAGCTCTCTAGCCAGGGAGACACAATGCTCTGATTCTCCAGGGCCAAATGCCCAGCCCTGAAGCCTGGGGTCAGCTTTACCCAGCTCAAATGGACTGATAGAGACAGAGGTGTTTCCTAAAGGAAAAAGAGGTCACAGTTGAAGGAAGAGGTAATAGATGATAAGTAGAATGAGACAACTCTCAAACTGAGACTGGAGCTGGGTGCTGATAGCTCACACCTACAATCCTAATTACTCAGGAGACTGAGATCTGAGGATTGTGGTTCAAAGCTAGCCTGAAAGTGGGGGTCTGGTTCAAGGGGTAGAGTGCTAGCCTTGAGCAAAAAAAGCTCAGGGACAGCACCCAGGGCTCTGAGTTCAAGCCTCAGGACCAGCACACAATATGAGAGAGAAACAGAGAGATAGACAGAGAGACAGAGATAGAGAGACAGAGAGGAACAGAGAATATAGAGAGGAGATTTAAAGTAGTAAAATTAGAGGGAGACAGAATAGGGCTGGCTGGATCTGGGGCAGGAGAGCTTAAAGATAAAAAAAGAGAGCTGGCCGCTGGTGGCTCACCCCTGTAATCCTAGCTACTTAGAAGGTTGAGCTCTGAGGATTGCAAATTCAAAACCAGCCCAGTCAGAAAAGTCAAAAGGCCAGAATTAGCCAGGTGTGATGGATCTCAGGAGGCTGAGATCTGAAGATGGAAGTTCAAAGCCAGCCCAGGCAGGAAAGCCTATGAGATTCTTACCCAGTTAATCACTAAAAAGCCACAACTGGAGCTGTGGCTCAAGAGGTAGACTGGTAGCCTAAAGGGGGAAAAGAAAGATTAAGGACAATGCCCTGGCCCAGACCCTGAGTTCAAGCCCCAGGACCAGCATATACACAAAGTCAGAGTGGAGGTGTGACTCAAGTGATAAAGTTAAAGGACAGTGCTTAGATCTTGAGTTCAAACCCCAGTACCAGCACACACACACACACACACACACACACACACACACACACACACACACACACTGAAAACTAAAAGATAGACATTTCCCAGAGGCCCAGGTTCACCTAGCTCCATTCCTCAGGATTCTGTTTTCTCTGCAAAAAGACCTTGATCTATAGAAATGTTGAATACTAACCCTTTCAGTGAAGACATTTATATAAATCATAATGTGCCTATACCCAGCTGTTAAGCCAGGTCTCCGCCACAATTCTTCATTCCATTATAGAAAGCTCCTGGGCCAGAATGTGCCACAACCCCCTCTATAGTCTACTGTTGACCTTAGACCCCACCACCACCACCACCACCAAATTGAAGATTTTGGCCAGCTGTAAATTTGGCCTGTAAAAATCTACCCCCACACCCTCCACCCCAGTCCCTGGAAAACACTTTAAATAGTAAAATGGAACGAAATGAAGGTTATCTGAGCGCTTCAGTTCTCCTCTTGAAGCTTGTGTTTCTGTTTTAGGGTGGTGATACTGCTGGACGTCTCGGTGACCAATTCCATGTACATTATTCATATCCAGCACTCACTGCGGCTGCTGCTGGAGGAGCAGCTGTCCAATAAGGACTGCTTCAACCTCATTGCGTAGGTGCTCCTGGGCTTCCGGTGGGGTGGGGAGGGGCCAAGGGTTCCAACACCTGCTGTGCTGGGCTGGGCTGGGTTATGGCTCAGCCCAAGGTAGGCAGACCACAGATACTGACATCCCACCCACCCAGCAGTCCAAGAAGGCCAATCACTTTATCTGATTGAGGTGATCTTGTTTGGGCCATTGAATAATTAAGTGATAGCAAGAATGTCTCGCTGGGGTGAAGGTAGTTAAGTGGCCCCAAAACACAGTACTCTATCAGCTAGGATAATGTAACTCAGCCCATTGCCCCATTTGGCTTCCAAGCGAATAAACAAAAAGATGGCTTCAGCCAGGCCTGAGTCTTGAGCATTTAGACTGGTCTAGCAGACCACAAAATTTCAACCATCTGGGATTCTCATTTCTAAATTTAAATAAAAATTGAAGATATATACGTTTACATCCTATGTATGTATGCATGTATCTATTTATCTAATTTTTAAACTATAAAGATTTTTATGTGTATGCCATTTACCAGGACTTGAACTCAGGCCCTCAAGTTCTTGCTTGGCTTTTTTGCTCAAGGCTAACACTATACCACTCAAGCCATACCTCTGCTTCCAGCTTTTGGGTGATTAATTGGAGAGAAGACTCTCACAGACTGTTCTATCTAGGTTGGCTTTGGACTATACCTCAGATCTCAGCTTCCTGAATAGCTAGGACTACAGGCATGAACCACCAGTACTGGGCTGCATTATATGTTTTTTATAAATTACTGCATATATTATTTTGGGGGGGCTATTTGGGGGGTCCAGTTGTGGGGCCTGAACTCTGGGCCTGGGCGTGGCCCTCAGCTCTTCATCTCAAGGCTAGCGCTCTACCACTTGAGCCACAGCACCACTTCCGGCTTTTTTCTTTTTGCTTATGTGGTGCTGAGGAATCGAACCCAGGGCCTCAGGCATGCAAGGCACGCACTCTACCACTGAGCCACCTTCCCAGCCCTGCATATATTATTTTAAAATTACATTTTATATATGATTTTACATATTACTGTATATGTTATATGGTTTTTAAATTATGTTATGCATATGACCATAAATCTATCACAAAAGTTTATTAAATTTAAAAATTATTTATAGGCTTTTAGATTGGATATCATCTCAACTAATTAGGGAAGACAGAGAAGAGAAACCCACTTAAGGTGGACATTTTTACTTAGTTTCAAACCAAATAGAACTTGGCCTAAACCTATTAAGTAGTTAGAATTAGATATTTTTAAACTGGGAGCTGCTGGCTCATGCCTGTAATCCTAACTACTCGGGAGGCTGAGATCTGATGATCATGGTAAGAAACCAGCTTAGAGAGGAAAGTTCATGAGCAGCTTACCTCCAATTAACCATCAAAAAGCTGGATTACAGGCCTGAGTCACTAGTGCCTAGCTTGTTCGTTTTTTTCACTCAAGGCTGGCAATCATACCTCCCACTTCTGGCTCTATGATTGGTAATTATAGATGAGTCTTATGGAATTTTCTTTTCTTTTGTTTTCCCTCCTTTTTTGGTGCTGGTCCTGGGGCTTGAACTCAGTGCCTGGGTGCTGTCCCTAAGCTTTGTGCTCAAGGCTAGCACTCTACCATGTGAGCCACAGCTTTGCTTCCAGCTTTTTTAATGGCTAATTATAGTTACAAGTCTCACAGACTTTCCTGTCTGGGCTGGCTTCAAATCACAATCCTCAGATCTCAGCCTCCTGAGTAGCTAAGATTACAGGCCTGAGCCATTGGCACCCAGCTCATTTGGCTTTTTTACTTAAGGCTAGCATTCTACCACTCAAGCCACACCTCCACTTCCGGCTTTTTGGTAGTTAATTTGAGATGAATCTCATGGACTTTTCTTCCCAATCCTCACATCTCAGCCTCCTGAGTAGCTAGAATTACAGTCATGAGCCACCAGCACCCAGCGACCTTGCAGAATTTTAAGCAAGGTTGTAATGTGATCAGATATTCATCTTGGAATGCACAAAGCAGTGATGTAAGGATGAACTGAAGAGGTTCATCCTGAAAAAGGGGTGCAGGAGAGAGATGCTGGGGAGCTGAGGGTACAGAAGGGGGTCACTGCTTTGGCTGCAGGATGGGGGAGGGGTGGAGAGAAGATGATTTAAATACAAACTTGGAAATCCCAGTGCTACCATAAACATACAGAGGATGTTGGGTCTGGAGATCCTCAAAAGGGGACAATGCTTACTTCATCATGCCTAGACCGTGCAATGCACCCCTCTCCTCCAGAGGTGATGTGAAGGAGAAGATAGCCACAGGCAGCCCTTGGAAAACATCACTACTGAAGAATGGGGAGAGGAAGGGAACGGCCTAAAGAAGCCAGGAAAGGAGGAGTCGAAGGGGCGGGAGAGGATCCAGGAATGAATGGTTACCGGGAAACCACAGAAAAAAAGGTGTTGTGAGGAAATGGAGTCGCATCCTGCAAAACAAAAAAGGAAAGAGGATACTGGGTATCGGTGGTCATACCTGTAATCCTAACTATTCAAGAAGATGAGATCTGAGGTCTGTGGTTCCAAGCCAGCCTGGACAGAAAAGACTGTGAGACTCTTACCTTTTTTTTTTTAATTTTTCTCTCTTTTTTGCCAGCCCTAGGGCTTGAACTCAGGGCTTAGACATTGTCCCTGAGCTTCTTTTGCTCAAGGCTAGCACTCTACCACTTGAACCACTTTCGGCTTCATGTGTGCTAGGCAAGCACTCTACCACTAAGCCACATCCTAGCCCTGTGAGGCTCTTATCTTCAATTAACCAGTAAAATACTGGAAGTAGAGCTATATCTTAAGTGATAGAGTGTTAGCCTTGAGTGGAAAAAAGCTAAGCAAGAGTGTGAGGCCCTGTGCTCAAGCCTCATGACTGGCATAAAAATTAAAAATAACACCTGGGTGCTGGTGGCTCACGCTTGTAATTCTACTCACACCTGTAATCCTCCCTACAGCCATAATCACCTACTCCAGAGGCTGTGACCTGAAGATCATGGTTCAAAGCCAGCCTAGGCAGGAAAGCCTATGATACTCGTATCTCCAGCTAACCACCAAAAAGCCAAATAGACCTGTGGCTCAAACTTGTAGAGCACTAGTGAAAATGCTCAGGGACAGCACCCAGGCCCTTGGTTCAAGCCCCAGGAACAGCACCAAAAAATAAATAAAATAATAAATATATAAAAATAAATATAAATACATATATAAAATAACTTTTTTTAGGGGGGGGGCACTGTCCCTCAGCTCTTCAGCTCAAGGCTAGTGCTCTACCACTTGAGCCACCTTCCCAGCTCCTAATTTTAAAAAAGAAAAGAGAGAGAAAGAAAGAAGGAAGGAAGGAAGGAAAGAAAGAAAGAAAGAAAGAAAGAAAGAAGGAAAGGAAAGAAAGAAAGAAAAACAAGAAAAAACCACTGATGTGTTCCTTGGGGGGAGTGGAGGTTTAATGCAGAGAAAGGAGACAGCAGACACAGTCAATATGTCAGAAAGGAAGCCAACCAAAGCTGAGGACTACAGCTCTGTGTGCTTGGAATGTTCTGGAACAAGTCACAACCAGAAAGAAAATCTCCCAGAATTTTGCTCTCCTAAAACCAGGAGAACTAGGCTACTGAGTAGGCATACGCAAAGCAAAATTTTCACTTCCTCCTC
>NW_012267230.1:871723-878718 GCF_000151885.1 Dipodomys ordii
TTCTTCTTCTTCTTCTTCTTCTTCTTCTTCTTCTTCTTCTTCTTCTTCTTCTTCTTCTTCTTCTTCTTCTTCTTCTTCTCCTCCTCCTCCTCCTCCTCCTTCTCCTTCTCCTCCTCCTTCTCCTTCTCCTTCTCCTTCTTCTTCTTCTTTGTTGTCATTGCCAGTGGTGCTAGTGGTGGTTCCAGTATTGGGGCTTAAATTCACACTGTCTCTTAGCTTTTTCATTTAAGGCTGGTGGTCCACTTGGTCCAGCTTTTTGTTGGTTAATAAGAGTCTCATGGACTTTCCTGTCCTAGCTGGCCTCATACTGTTATCTTCAGTTCTCACCTTCCTGAGTAGCTAGGATTAGAGACATAAGGCACCAGTGCCTGACTTTCTTTTTCTTTGCTTGCTTGCTTCCTTCCTTCCTTTCTTTCTCTTTCTTTCTTCCTTCCTTTCTTTCTTTCTTTCTTTTTTTCTTTCTTCCTTCCTTCCTTCCTTTCTTTCTTTTTTCTTCCTTCCTTCCTTCCTTCCTTCCTTTCTTTCTTTTTTCTTTCTTCCTTCCTTCCTTCCTTCCTTTCTTTCTTTCTTTCTTACTTCCTTTCTTTCTTTTTGCCAGTCTTGGCACTGTCCCTGAGCTGCTTTTGCTCAAGGCTAGCACTCTACCACTTGAACCATAGCACCACTTCTGGCTTTTTCTGTGTGTATGGTACTGAGGAATTGAACCCAAGACTTAAAGCATGCTAGGCAAGCACTTTACCACTAAGCCACCTTCTCAGCCCTGTCTTTGCTTTCTTCAAAGGTTTGGAAGCACAATTGAAAGCTGGAAGCCAGAGATGGTCCCTGTGAACCACAGCAATTTGCAGAGTGCCTGGCGGTAGGTGACAGCAAAGCCTTTTGCCCCAGCTGTGTCTGAGGGCAGGCCTGTGGGCATGGTTCTCTCCATCTCCCTACACCAAGAGGTCTAAACTCTCTGCCCCTCAACCGCCTTGGGAAACTGTCAGAGGACAAGTGTGTCCACTGCTTTCCCCTCGCCCACCTCACTCAGCCTCATTCCTGCCTCTCCAGGTGGGCCCTGGGCCTGCATTGTAAAGGCAGCAGGAACGTGCTCAGCGCCCTGCGGAAGGCCATGGAAGTGGACTTCAAGGACAAAGAATTACACCAATCCCAGGGCATCTACCTCTTCACAGGGGGCATCCCCGACCAGGACGTGGTGGGTAGGCTTGGTGCTGGGCATGTTATCCTGCTGCTCACAGGCAGCTTCTCTGGGCGTGTGTGTGTGTGTGTGTGTGTGTGTGTGTGTGTGTGTGTGTGTGTGTGTGTGTGTGTGTGTGTCTCGAGGTTTGAACTCAGGGCCTGGGCACTGTCCCTGAGCTTTTTTGCTCAAGACTAGCACTCTATCACTTGAGCCACAGCTCCACTTCTGGCTTTTTTGTGGTTAATTTGGAGATAAGTCTCACAGACTTTTCATTCCTAGGCTGGCTTTAAACTGTGATCCTCAGATCTCAGATTCCTGAACTGGGATCTGAATTCACACGGGGAATTCCCAGTGTGAACCACTGGCGGTCAGCTTTGCTTTTGCTTTTTTGAGCTAGAAGTTCAACCCAAGGCTTCATGCATGCTAGTCAAGTGCTCTACTCTTCTACCCTTCTAAACTTCATCATGAAGTATACTATACTGACAAGATGTTAAGATACTGTTTCACTCAGAATATTGCCTTTATAATAACAATAAAAAACAATAAAACAGGGCTGGGAAGGTGGCTCAGTGGTAGAGTGCTTGCCTTGCATGCCTGAGGCCCTGGGTTCGATTCCTCAGCACCACATAAGCAAAAAGAAAAAAGCCGGAAGTGGTGCTATGGCTCAAGTGGTAGAGTGCTAGCCTTGAGCTGAAGAGCTAAGGGACAGCGCACAGGCCCAGAGTTCAGGCCCCACGACCGGACCCCCCCCAAAAATTAAATAAAACAAAAAAAAAGCCAAGATGCTGATGCCTATAACACTAGCTACTCAGGAGACTAAAATCTGAGGGTCGCAGTTTGTTGCCAACCTGGGCAGGAAAGTCATGAGACTCTCATCTGCAATAATCTACCAAAAACCCAGAAGTAGTGCTGTAGCTCCAGTGGTAGAGCACTTGCCTTGAGCACAAAAGCTCAGGGACAGAGCCCAGGCCCTGGGTTTAAACCCTAGGACCAACAAACAAGCAAACAAAACAAAACAAACAAAAAACCTGTTCCTAGCTCAGCAAGTCTTCTCGAGGGACATTCATGTTGCTGGTCACAGACCAGGTCTTCTGTGACCAAGCCAAGAGTCTAAGTCTGCATCATCCCCTCTATTCATGCTGAGAGAAATCAGTCTCATGGATTTCCATGTTCAGAGCTGAGTACAAGACCCTGCACACAGTAGGACCAAGAAAGATCAATCAGACTGACCTATCAGGAGGCCAGAGGCTTGTAGGCCCTCGGTTACAGGCCTTCTTTCTCTTCTCCCCCACAGCCCACGCTCAGTGCCTACGTGGCCGAGGCCTGTGCAGGCTGTGATATCCAGTTGAACGTGTGTCTCTTCTATGTGGGGGAGCCGCACATGGACACTACACCTCCTGCCTGCTATGCCAGCCGGACAGACACAGCTGCTGCCTACAAAGAGATTGCCCAGGCTGCTGGCGGTCGCTTCCACTGGTTTGGAGAAACAGGTGAGTGAGTGTCACATCCACAGATGCACTGTCTCTATGCCATTGACACATTTTAGAGAAGGAGCATGTAAATCATACTTCAAAACATAATATTAGGGCTGGAAATGTGGCTTAGTGGTAGAGGGCTTGCCTTGCATGCATGAAGCCCTGACTTCGATTCCTCTGTACCACATACACAGAAAAAGCCGGAAGTGGCGCTGTGGCTCAAGTGGTAGAGTGCTAGCCTTGAGTAAAGAAGCCCAGGGACAGTGCCCAGACTCTGAGTTCAAGCCCCAGGACTGGAAAAAAGTAAAGAAATAAGCAAAACATAACATTAGCTGAACACTAGTGGCTCACACCTGTCATAATAAATACTTAGGTGGCTGAGATGTGAGGATTGCCATTTGCAACCAGCCTGAGCCAGGAAAGTCTGTGAGACTCTTATCTCGAATGAACCAGCAAAAAGGAAGAAGAAAGGAGGAGGAGGAGGAGGAGGAGGAGGAGGAGGAGGAGGAGGAGGAGGAGGAGGAAGAAGAAAAGGCTGTGGCTCAAGTGGTAGAGCTCTAAAGTGAAAGTTCAGGGATAATGCCCAGGCCCTAAGTTCAAGAACTAGCACCAAAAGAGAATATTAAAAATAAATAAATAAAAATTAGGAGCTGGTAGGGCAAGTACATTGTACTGCATGAGCCCCGGATTAACCAAAATAGTAAAATAAGTAAGTAAATAAATAATACAAAACTACTGTTCTAGAAGTCAGAAAGTGTTTGATGACACTGACCTGTGTACACTTAGACATGATCCAACTGAAATGAAGCTCAGTGGTATAAAAAAGTACTTTACAAGCCCAGCACTGGTTGCTCATGCCTGTAATCCTAGCTACTCAGAAAACTGAGATCTGAGGATCAAGGTTCAAAGCCAGCATGGGCAGGAAAGTCTGTGATAGTCTTATCTCCAATGAAGCACCAGAAAACTAGAAATGGGGCTGTGTTTCAAAGTGATAGAGCACTAGCCTTGAGCAAAGGAGCTCCAGGACAGCACCTAGGCCCAGAGTTCAAGCCCCATGACCATAGGGGGGGAAAAAAAGAAGAAAAGAAAAAGTGTTTTGCATACATAAGGCCCTAGGTTCCATTCTCAGTCCTCTCTATCACTACTCTACACACAAAAAAAGAATCAAATGGTAAATTTTATATTTGAATACATTTTTTTTTGCTAGTCATGGGGCTTGAACCCAGAGCCTGGGCATTATCCCTTGAACTTCTTTTGCTACCACTTGAACCACAGTGCCACTCCAGCTTTTTCTGTACATATGGTACATGAAGAACCAAACCCAGGACTTCATGCATGCTAGGCAAGCACTCAACCGCTAAGCCACATTCCCAGCCCTGGATACAATGTTTTAGTGCGTGCACACATGCAAGCATGTGAGTGTGTGTGTGTGTGTGTGTATGTGTGTGTGTGTGTATCTGGTTCTGGAGCTTGAACTCAGGGCCTGAATGCAATCCTTGAGCTTTTTTGCCACTCAAGTTTAGTGCACTACCACTTGAGCCACAGCTCCGCGTCCAGCGTTTTGCTGGTTCATTGGAAATAAAATTCTCACAGACTTTCCTGCCTGGGCTGGCTTTGAACCACAATTGTCAGATCACAGCCTCCTGAGTAGCTAGGATTACAGGCGTGAGCCGTCAGTGCCCAGCTTACATTTTCTCTTCTATATACTCATTTCAGCAAGCAACAAGTGGATGGGTTGATGAATGCATGAAGTAAATAATATCTTGAGGGGTGTGCACATACCCAAACCATCATGACAACAACATAGGAGTTATCAAGGCTGAGAGACAGTGCCTCCAGCCTCCCTGACTCAGTGATATTTGTGTGGCTATAACGTTAGTAGCATTGTGATGGCTCTGTGCCCTAAAATGCCCTGGCATATGTCCATCTAAGTTACTGGTGATTATAACTCATCTGGCCCCTTGGGCTAGTGTCCCCTCCACATGCCCCCCTCACCCCACTCATGACTTGCTTTGTTCCCAGGCATTTATGAGAGTGATGACATCAGTATTATCATAGCCGAGATAGAAAAGGCACTCAACTACTCCCAGAAGGTATGTATGCATGAACTGCAGCCCAGTGCCTAGTCTGGCTTCTAGTGTGTAGTAAGCTCCTAGTGTATGCCAAACTAGGAGGCCCAACACTCCCACAGAGGCATGCACACTTCCAGGAGTGTGAAATTGGGGTGTCAGCAGCCCAAGCTTCCCCCCTGAGGACTCTAGGTTGGATCCTCCTCTGCCTCTTCCTAGCTTTGGTGGTGACCCATGTTTACAGGGGGGGGTGGGGGGAGGGGTCTTTATTGCTGGTTAGAAAAGGTGTGGAAGATTTTATTGAAGACCATTGTAATTGCCAAGTACTAATGGTTGGCACCTGTAATCCTTAATTCTCAGGAGGATGAGATCTGCGGATCTGGTTCAAAGCAGCCAGATCATGCAAGAAAGTCTATGAGACTCCAATTAAACCCTAAAAAGCCAGAGCTGGAGTAGGGCTCAAGTAGTAAAGTACGAGGCTTGAGCAAAAAAAAAAAAGTCCAGGAACAAGGCCCAGGCTCTGAGTTCAAGTCCCTGGAAAAGCACACCCCCACCCCCACCCCCACCCCCTGCCCTCCGAAAAAAAGAGATTATTGCAATAGGGAAAGATTGAACTTAACTCCAGATACAACAATGGGAACTGGAGATTTGTAACCAAAGTAGAAATTTTCAAGTTGAAAATTTGGAAATTATCAAGTAGAAAATGTGGAAAATGCTGGGTGCAGTGGTTCACAGCTGTAATCCTAACTATTCAGGAGGTTGAGATCTGAAAATCCAGGTTCAAAGCCAACAAGGGTAGGAAGCTCCTGGAGACTCTTATCTCCAAGTAACAACCAAAAAGCCAGAAGTGGAGGTGTGGCTTATATGGCAGAGCACCACCCTTGAGCGAAAAATAAAAAACAAAGGGATACCACCCAGGCCCTGAGTTCAAGCCATAAAACCAGCACAGGAATACTTTTGATAAAAATAGAAGAAAAAGTCGGAAATGACAAGCAGAACTTGATATCAAAGCAGGAGGTTCTTACTAAGGGTAGGCCAAAGACATAGAGGTCAACCATTGTGGATAAAGGTCTGATCGGAGGGAGTGGGTTGCATTAAATTAATTCACAGAATTCTTTGCTGAAATTGGGCTAAGCTGACCAAGATTGAGACCTTGTCAAGAAGATTGCTCAGAGGAGCCTAATGACAATGTGGTCAAAATGAATCATTCAGCTGGGTGCTGGTGGCTCACACCTTTATTCCTAGCTACTAAGGAGGCTGAGATCTGAAGATGTAGATTCAAAGCCAGCAGGCAGGAAAGTTCACAAGACTCTAATCTCCAATTAACCACACACACACACACACACACAAAGCTGGAAGTGGAGCTGTGGCTCAAGTGCATACTGACTCAAGCCACAGGTATAGTGCCCAGGCCCTGAGTTCAAGCCCTGGGGGGAGGAGGGAACATGGAGGGAACATGGGGGTCTCCATTAGATAATTATTTTTTGTTTGATTGTTTTTTATGCCTGTACTGGGGCTTGAACTCAGGTCCTGGGCACTGTCCCTTAGCTTTACACTTAGGTTGGCACTCTACCACTTGAACCACAGCTCCACTCCTGATTTTTGGTGGTTAATTGGAGATGATAATCTTATGGACTATCCTGGGTTGACTTTGAACTGTGATCTTCAGATCTCAGCCTCCTGAGTAGCTAAGATTATAGGCACAAACCACCAGCATGGTTGCCTAAGTGTCTTACAATAAAAATAGCACTGGCCTAAAAGCCCTGCCCCCATTCCTGAGTAGTATGGCCTTAGACAGGAACCTTACGCTCACTGAGCTTTGGCTTCCTACTTTATAAAACAGGGATTAAATCATACCTGCCCTGAGTCGTAGTTGGCACGTCTCAGCCTAAGAGTTTGAAGTATTAAGGTATTAAGTAGCCCAGTTCCTGCCATATCTTAAGCCTTGGGGTACTTACTGTTAATAAAATCAACCCACAAGCTGGGTGCCAGTGGCTCACACCTGAAATCCTACCTACTCAGGAGGCTAAGATCTCGGTTCGAAGCCTATCCAGGCAAGAGAGTCTGTGAGACTCTTATCTCTAATAAACTACTCAGAAAAAGTCAGAAGTAGATGTAGCTCTGTGGCTCAGGTGGTAGAGCACTAGCCTTGAGCAAATGAAGCTCAGGGCCTGCACCCAAGTCCAGAGTTCAAGCTCCAGGACTGGGAGGGAAGGAAGGAAGGAAGCAAGCAAGCAAGCAAGCAAGGAAAGGAAGGAAGGAAGCAAGCAAGCA
>NW_012267230.1:878768-898589 GCF_000151885.1 Dipodomys ordii
AAGGAAGGAAGGAAGGAAGGAAGGAAGGAAGGAAGGAAGGAAGGAAGGAAGGAAGGAAGGAAGGAAGGAAGGAAGGAAATCAGCATTCAGCACCAGGTGGCATTCTGGGGACAGAAAGAGGCATCAAGGGGCTCTCCTTGCTCTGTGTGTGTGTGTGTGTGTGTGTGTGTGTGTGTGTGCGTGCATGCGTGCGTGCGTGCGTGTGTGTATGGTCGGGGTATCTCTAACCTTCTCAAACCCCCTTGCAGTGTGCCTTACTCGTGGCCTCATTGAAGAACCATTCACAGAAAGAGCTGGAAAAGGCAGATGTGACAGACAACCTGATGCTGAAGCAAAACCAACCCAGAAAATTCTGTCCTCCCAAGCCCACGGCCCCTTCGGTGGCCAGAATGGTTTGACTCCCTTTCCCTGATAACACACAGAGGATTTTATGTCCAGCTTGTTGTCTCCTGGTCTTTCCTAGGTCTCCAAATAGCTGGGCTAGATCCCCTCTCCCCCACCCTATGGGCTCCTGCTGCTTGCATCCCAAAGTTTAGCAGTGACATACAGGACCCTGAGGTCACCTGGGCCTGCCCATTCACAGCCTGTTAAATGTCTTTTGCATAAATCACACCCACACACCCCCCCACATACACAATCAGAATTATCTTTACAGGGAAGATCCTCCATCCTGTAGCAGTGCTACAGAAAATCCTGGAACCACACACTGACTGAGCCCCTTAACCACAGCATAGTCTTAAAAACAAAACAAACAAACAAAAAAACAGCCCCAGAGTAATTAGTTAATTCCCAGCCAGGAAATTGTATTAGTGGAGAATTCTGTGCATGTAGGCACAGTCTTATTCTAAGACCTCCCTCAGGCCTTCCCAGATTCTAGGGGAAAAGCCCTAGGATCTCAAGATCTTCCTCTCAGGCCTTCAGGGATTCCAGAGTCAACGCCCCTAGTGAAGAGGTTGAGGTGGGCCTCCTGACCCTGGGCTAGGGAGCCCCGAAAGTGGGCAGCATCCAGGCCATTTCCACAGACCACTCAAAGGTGTTATTAGCTGGTACAGAGTCCTGGGTGACTTGAACTGTCTCCAAATTCTAGTCATGCCTAAGTAAGGAATTTTCCTTCCTTTTAAACTTAGGTGCTTGCTGCCAGGCACTGGTGACTCATGCCTGTATAATCCTAGCTTTTTAGGAGCCTGAGATCTAGGATCACAGTTTGAAGCCAACCCAGACAGGAAAAGTCCATGAGACACTTATCTCCAATAAACTACTCAGAGACAACTGGGAGTGGTGCTGTGGTTCAAGTGGTAAAGCATTAGCCTTGACTTAAAAAGCTCAGGGACAGCACCCAGGCCCTAAGTTCAAGCCCAGGACAGCACCAAGAAACAAAACAAAAACAAAAAGTAGATGCCTGCTGGCACTGGTGGCTCACGTCTGTAATCCTTGCTACTCAGAAGACTGAGATCTGAGCATCCAGGTTCGCAGCCAGCAGGGCAGAAATGTCCATGAGACTTTTGTCTTCAATTAACCAGCAATAAGCGGGAAGTGGGTGGAGCTGTGGCTCCAGTGGTAGAGCACTAGCCTTGACTAAAAAAGCTCAGGGACAGTGCCTAGGCCTTGAGTTCAAGCCCCAGGACAGCACCAAAAAACAAAACAAACAAAAACAAACCACTTGAGTGGACATAGAAGTTACCCGAGAAGGATGAGTGGTGGATAACTGATCATGAACGATCTGGCAAACTCCCATAGTGCAATCTGGCGCCTTCTCATACTGTTCAGAGCCCCCTCTGAACCTGCTGTCAAGCACATCTGAGGGTAGGCTCCTACCCTTCCACCTCCTCCATACAGACATTTCTGATTGACAGAGCAAGGGTGGAGTGATGGGCTGCCACAGGGACCAGGCCTCTGATGGAAAAGATGGCCTGTTTTCTAGAACATTAAAGATGACCTGGTCAGAGAGAAGAGCCCTCCGCTGAAACCTCAGAAGTTGCCTGCATTCAGTAGCAAAGCAGCCATCTTCCCAGGTAAGGCATGGTGCTAGCCAAGGCAGGAAGGAGGGAAAGCTCCAGGGACCACCAATGCATGGATGGATCATGATGATAAGTGAGTAACTAGTGATTGCTGGCACTAACGGCTCACACCTGTAAGCCTAACTACTCAGGAGGCTGAGATCTGAGGACCATGGATTGAAGCCAGCCTGAACATGAAAGGCCATGAGACTCTTATCTCCAATTAACCACCTAAAAAGCAGAAGTGGAGCTGTGGCTCAAAGTGATAGAGTGCTAGCCTTGAGCAAAACAGTCAGGGACAGCGCCCACGCCTTGAGTTCAAGCCCCATGACTGACAAACAATAGTAGTAGTAGCAGTAGTAGCAGTAGTAGTAGTAGTAATCAGTGATCATGAATATTGATCAGGTACCTGCCCATCTGCCCAGATGATCCCTGTAAGACCTGTCAGTCAATCCTAGGTGGGAGGTTCTCTATGGGTTCCTTCATTTTAATGACACAGAAGATTCAGGATCAGAGGATCAGAGGAGTTCCTGATGTGCCAGCTGGTCTTGATGGTCATGAGAGAGCATTATTTTATGAATGTAATCATTCAGACTGTATGATCATTTTATTGTTTTGTTTTTTGTTTTTGGGTCCAGTCGTGGGGCCTGAACTCTGGGCCTGAGCGCTGCCCCTCAGCTCTTCAGCTCAAGGCTAGCACTCTACCACTTGAGCCACAGCGCCACTTCTGGCTTTTTTATTTTTGCTTATGTGGTGCTGAGGAATCAAACCCAGGGCCTCAGGCATGCAAGGCAAGCGCTCTACCACTGAGCCACCTTCCCAGCCCCTGGCCTCACATTCTTGCTTGGCTTTTTTGCTCAAGGTTAGCACTCTTATCTCTTGAACCACAGCTCCACTTCCCACTTTTTTGCTGATTAATTGGAGATAAGAGTTTCCTGCCCAGGCTGGCTTCAAACTGTGATCCTCAGATCTCAGCCTCCTGAGTTGCTAGGATTACAGGTGTGAGCCACAGAGCCCTGGCTTCCCTGTACTTCTTACCAGTTCCTCTGTAACCTGAGGGCAATGTGAATCTGAGAAGGCACCTATCAGGACTCACTGGGGCTAACTCTAGCAATTCCTGATCCAGGCAAGGTCAGGGGACCTGGGGTAGAGACAAGAGGTACCTAGAAGCCCTCTCAGAGCCCCATTTACAGGAGTACAACAGCTGGAACGTGCCGGGCTGTATAGCTGTGCTGAAGGAACCCATGAGACCAACTCACCCAACCAAATAATGTCCTCCAGCTGCAGATCTGCCCAAGAAAGAAGCAGTGGCAGAACAGAGGCAGAAGACCAAAACCAGGGCAGCAGACGCAGCTCTCACCCTGTTCTACACAGAGTCTGGGAATCATGTGGGTAAGCTGGAGCCTACACAAGTGTCTGAACAGCCCCTCTGGCTTTGTGAGGACAGCAGGCCTTGGTGGAAAGCCCGCCGGGCACTCTACAACTGCTTTACCTGAAGGGCCTCTGTTGTAGGCCTGTCTTCAAAGAATTCAGTTCTTCCAACCCAGGAAAATGGATATGCAAAGTCCATACTGCCAGAGAATAAGGAAGGTCAATATTCAAGATGAGGACTCCTGTGGCCCTGAGTCACTCTGGGACCCATCCAAGATGGACAGTTTCCTGCCAGGCATCAGTAGCTCATGCCTGTAGCCTAAGCTACTCAGGAGGCTGAGATCTGAAGATCAAAGTTCAAAGCCAGCCCAGGCAGGAAAGTCTGGAAGACTCTTATCTCCAATGAACCACCAAAAAGCCAGAAGTAGAACTGTGGCTCAAGTGGTAGAGCACTAGCCTTCACCAATAAAGTTCAGGAACCAGCACCTAGGCCCTGAGTTCAAGTCCCAGGACTTGTATACACACGATAACTAACAGTTTCCTCATACCCAAGACTGGTTGGGAAAGGGATGGAGATTTCCCAAGCCCCCCTAAATGAGTCCTTGTGTTAGCTTTCTGTAAATGTGTCCAAAATACCTGGGAGAACAACTTAAAGGAAAGAATTCTTTATTTTGGTTCATGGTTTCAGCCTCTCATGACAGGGAGTTGAGGAGAATGTGGCAGAGTAGTGCATATTATGGTGGACAAGAAGCAGAAAAAGAGGAGGAACCCAGGGACCAGATAGAAGCTTCACAGGCACATCTCCAGTGACCTACTACTTTCTCCATCTTAGTTCTGCCTTGTAAAGTTTCTAGAACCTTCCAAGATAATGCTACCAGCTACGTAGCATTATGTGCGCTTTTTGTTGTTGTTTTTAAGCGAGGAGGGGAACAATTTCTCCATCTGCCTAAGAGCCTCACTGTTTACCTCATTCGCAAGTTGTATAAAAGGAATTTTGCAACTAACTTGACTGGCAGGGAAACTGACCTGAGAAAGGGAGGTATGTTGCAGGAGGGAAGAAGTATGCTGGAAATGACTTTGCTCCATTTCTCCTAGGCTCTGTGTTCAGTAAGTACCCACCAGGAAGGGGTTTAAGAAAGCCTAATTCTTCTCCTGAGCTGCCCAGGAAGGATACAGTTTGCTCAAGTAAAGAGGTAATTCCTTGCACCAACCACTACTTCTATGAGGGAGGGCATACTTAGAGGACAAGCCTGAGAAAATGATTGCTTACCATAGTGGATAAAGGGCTGGGAAGGTGGCTCAGTGGTAGAGCGCTTGCCTTGCATGCCTGAGGCCCTGGGTTCGATTCCTCAGCACCACATAAGCAAGAAGAAAAAAAGCCGGAAGTGGCGCTGTGGCTCAAGTGGTAGAGCGCTAGCCTTGAGCTGAAGAGCTGAGGGACAGCGCCCAGGCCCAGAGTTCAGGCCCCACGACTGGACCCCCCCCCCCAAAAAAAAAACAGAACTATAGTGGATAAGGTAAATAGACCTAAGTTCAAAATCTGAGTCTGCTATTTCTTGAGCTAGCTGACCTTGGGGAGGGAGATCACATATTTGCACGCAGTGTCTACATTTGTAAACTGAAGATGATTACACCTACACAATAAGATTGAGGTGAGAATTAATCAGAGCGTATTTTGTATGAAGTATTTTAATAGTATCAGGTTTTTTTTAGATTGCAAGCAACAAATTCTGGTTTGTATCACTTCCCCCAACTAGTCAATGAAAATCTGATCTTTGTTCCAGTTAGGTGATCCTGGGTGCTATGCTCCGATTGGTTTGAACGTTGATGTTCTGGCTTATCTCATTGGGACGAAGAGCCTGAGATTATCTTAACTGGGTTAGAATCTAGACGTTAGAGCAATCTGGACTTTCCATCCAAAGTTTGTGATTAGACAGTTACAATGGATATTGGGAAAGCAAGAATGTCACTAGATCAGGGATGAATAGAATCTTAATAAATTTTCTTCCCTGTCCCCAATTTCTTGTGGCAGCTTCCCTAGAGCTGACTATGAGGGATTCCCAGTAAGGGTCAGGAACCCCAATATTTCCACCCTGTGACAGATTTCAAGGTTTCTTTTGTGGGTTTTTTTGTTCTTTTTTAATTTTTGTGCCAGTACTTGGGCTTGAAATTGAGGCTTGGGTGCCCTCCCTTAGCTTTTTTACTCAAAGCTGGTACTCTACCACTTGATCAACACCTCCACTTTTGGCTTTGTTGGTGGTTAATTGGAAATAAGAGTCTCATAGACTTTTTTTTTAATCTTGGCTGCCTTTGAACCTGAATCCTCAGATCTCAGCCTCCTGAGTAGCTAGGATGACTTACAGGCATGAGCCTGCAGCCCCCAGCTTTCAAATGTGTGTTTTTAACAGCTAAAGAATAACCCAATCAAGCCTGAGTTACTTACATCATAGGCAGTTCTTTATAGGTAATAATAGTTTCTTTCTTGTATCCTAAAGTGGTTAGCAAACTGTGGGCTGAAAAAACGGAAGATGGAGATTTCCAGGTGCTTTGGTCCCATCTGCAGCCATCAGAAGGCAGCTCCAAGGTCGGCGTCAGCCAGACACTGTGGCATCTTCCCCAGCATAAATGTCCACGTGAGTCTCAGCACTGTGACGCCCTTCTCAGTTAGAGAGCTCATGTTGTAGAGCAGAAGCGTCAGACCCCACCAAGGTGTCAGTGGCTAGTTCTTGTAATCCTAGCTACTCAGGGGGCTGAGATCTGAGGGTCATAGTTCAAACCCAGCCTGGGTAGGAAAGTCTGTGAGTCTCTGATCGCCAGTCAATCACCAAAAAGCCAAAAGTGGCTCAAGTGGCAAAGTGCTTAGCCCTAAACCTAAAAGCATAAAAGTGCCCAGGCTCTGAGTTCAAGCCCCAGGACCAACAACAACAATTAAAAAAAAAATGGAGATACAATTTTTTTCTTATCCCAGTGACTTCATTCATTCTCTAATTCCCAGAACTCCTGAACTATACATTGAACTATAAATCCAATAGTAAAAAGAAAAAGAGCTTTTAAATAAATAAAAAAAAACAGGCAGGGCAGCTGGGCACCGGTGGCTCACGCCTGTAATCCTAGCTACTCAGGAGGCTGCAATCTGAGGATCCTGCGGTTCAAAGCCAGCCTGGGCAGGAAAGTCCGTGAAACTCTTATCTCCAATAAACCACTAGAAAACCGGAAGTGGCGCTGTGACTCAAGTGTAGAGTGCTCGCCTTGAACTGAAGAGCCCAGGGACAGTGCCCAAGCCCAGAGTTCAAGCCCCATGACCGACAGAAAGAAAGAAAAGGAAGGAAGGAAGGAAGGAAGGAGGGAGGGAGGGAGGGAGGGAGGGAGGGAGGAAGGAAGGAAGAAAGAAAGAAAGCTGCAAGTGGCACTGTGGCTCAAGAGGTAGAGTGCTCGCCTTGAACTGAAGAGCACAGGGACAGTGCCCAAGCCCAGAGTTCAAGCCCCATGGCCAACGAAAAACAGGCAGGGCATGGTGGTACACACCTGTAATCTCAACACTAGAGGCTGTGGCAGGAGAATCTTGGATTCCAGGCTGGCCAAGGCTTCCTAACAAGACCCTATCTCAAAAATCCATTCATCCATTCATTAAGTAATGAATGGATGAATCAAACAAATGTGTGCCTCACAGGTGTTTTGGCAGGTTTGGTTTTGTTCCATGCCAGTACTGGGGCTTGAACTCACAGATAGGATGCTTTCCCTTAGCTTTTCCACTCAAGGTTTTCCACTCTACCACTTCAGCCACACCTCCATTTCCAGCCTTTTGCTGAATAACTGGAGATAAAGAGACTAGGGGAGTCATCTGGCTAGGCAGGGTTCAAACTGCGATCTTGACATCTCAGCCTCCTGAGTGGCTAGTTTATACTGGCACGTGTCCAGCTGTTTGGGCAGTTGTTGATGACAATGAGAGGCCGAGACTGTGAAGAACTGGCTGATGGATATTTGCCTTCGGTTACCTTAACCAGGGAGTGGTGAGGCACCTACGGTGGACGCTATGGGAGATGGACATGTACATCTCCAGCATGGAGAAGCTGATGAGACGCTATGTGCAAAGGCTGCAGTGGCTGCTGTCTGGTGAGCCCGCCCGCTACCCTGAGAGGAAGAAGAAGGCGAACCCCAGAACCTCAAAATCAATCCTTCCCAGACCACTCTCTCCAGAATTGTCAGGTCAAAAGATTAAGCCCCAGAGAGCCATCCAGCGATAACATGAGCCGCGGGTTCAGAGGTCAGGCAAGGTGCCACATGACAGGAAGTTGCTTCCTTGGTCAAGGGGCTCAGAAAGAGCAATGCCCGTCCAAGCCACCTTAGGGTCCTCTGCAGGTACCTCTACAGGTACTAAGCAGCTCCCCTCATGGGTCTGTTAGTATTAAGAAGTCTCCCATGGATATGAAGTCCTGACCGAAGATGCCCTCAAGCTGCCTCTGGGCTGGGCAGAGCCAGGCTGGCATGCAAGGGAAGGGCTGCTAAGGGGTTCAGAGACAGTCTGTGCTGGGGCACCAATGGCTCACATGTGGAATCCTAGCTACTCAGGAAGCTGAGATCTGAGGATTGCAGTTCAAAGCCAGCCTGGGACTCTTATCTCCAATTAACCAGCAAAAAGCAAGAGGTGGAGGTGTGACTTAACTGGTAGAGTACCAGACTTGAGAGGAAAAGCTAAGCCAGATAGAGCACAAGGCCTTGAGTTCAAGTCCCTGTACTAGCACACACACACACACACAGCAATGAATCAGGACTGGAGACATGGCTCAAGTGGTGAAGTGCCAGCCAAGCAATCAAGCTGAGAAAGTTCGAAACCTTGAGTGCAAACTCCAGTACTGATAAAAAAGTACATTTTTTTCTTTTTTTGGGGGGGGGGCCTGTTGTGGGGCCTGAACTCTGGGCCTGGGCACTGTCCCTCAGCTCTTCAGCTCAAGGCTAGCACTCTACCACTTGAGCCACAGCGCCACTTCCGCTTTTTTCTTTTTGCTTATGTGGTGCTGAGGAATCAAACCCAGGGCCTCAGGCATGCAAGGCAAGCGCTCTACCACTGAGCCACCTTCCCAGCCCCTGATAAAAGAAATAGAGGGGAATAACTCTGAATCTTGGAAGTCAAGAAGCTGGGTTGACAGCTAGAGACAGATAAAAGGGCCTGGAGGGTTTCAGGCACAACAAGAAGGAGGTTCTGTGGGAACTCTTGAGGTCCTGGGCACTTTGTGTTCCCATCAGTAGTGTTGTGGTCATGGCTCCTGCTTTCCAAGAAGAGCCACACACCTAGGGCCATTGCCAAATCAGAGGCTAGGGTGAGACAAAAAGGGGGTGAGCCTCTCCCCATTCCTAGTCCATGGTGACCACAGAGGAAGAGCTCAAAGCAAATTCTTCTTCCACTTCTTCTTCCTCCTCTTATTCTTTTTTTTTATGTCACCTTATATTATTTTTTACTTAATTTTTTAAAGAGGGTTACAGTTACATGAGCAAGGTAATGAGTACACTTCCTATTGAGCATTGTTACCCCCTCCATTGTTTTCCCCCTACCATTCCTTCCCTCCCTACCTTCCCTGAGGTTTATTTTTTTTTAATTGTGATTAAGTGATTACATAATTTCCCGAATTTCACAGTATTGTGGAATAATGATGCTCATTTAAAGACACAAGTTCATTCTAACTTTCCTGGAGCATATTGCCTATCACGGTCTATGACATATAACGGTGTACACATATATACCATACATGTGATCAGCAGCATGGGGATATTTAGTAGTGGTTTGACCAGATGAGTGGGAGTTCTTTGTTTCTTAAGTCCTGTTAATTTTGTTGTATCACCTAACATTTTGGATTTAGCATCCACTTATCAGGGAGACCATGTACCGTTTGTCTCTTTGCTCTTGGCTTACCTCGCTCAACATGATTCCTTCTAGCTCCATCCATTTCCCTGCAAATTCCATTATTTTGTCATTTCTAATGGCTGCATAATATTCCTTTGTGTATAGATACCACAATTTTTGGATCCATTCATCTGTGGTGGGGCATCTGGGTTGTTTCCATATCCTAGCTATTGTGAACACTGCTACAATCCTCCTCTTATTCTTGTCCTCCTCCTCCTTCTCTTTCTTTCTTTCTTCTCCTTTTCCTTCTTCTTTCTCCTTCTTTTTTTCTTCTTCTTCTGTGTAGCACTGGGGCTTGAACTGGGGCCTGAGTGCTGTCCCCTGACTTTTTCTCATTCAAGGACCACACTTCCACTTCCACCTTTTTGCTGGTCACTTAGAGACAAGTATCTGGTTTCCAACCTCGAACCTCAGATCTCAGCTTCCTGAGTGGCTAAGATTATAAGCCTGAGCACCAAACACTCAAACTTCGAAACTTACCCACAGGCTTCCTTCACTCATCCATTCATTCATTCACTCATTCACTCAACAGGTAAATGATGCCCTCCTGCTTAGTGCTAGGAGTGAGGGGAAGACAAATTCCAGCATGGTCCCTGAGCTTACAGAGCATATGGTCTAGGATACAGGTGTTAACCAAAGCCACAAGTCTAATAACCATAACTGTGGCAGGGAAGAAGGGCATGTTGCTTCGAGGAGCAGTTGGCCTGGACAGAAAGGTCAAGGAAGTCTTGATGTTTGAGCTGAGGTATGAACAGTGCACAGATATTATCTGGACCAGGAAAAGAACAGCTAGCCTGGGTTAGCCACCATAAACTTGTGACTGAGATCCTCCTGTCTCTGCTCCTGCCGGGATTACAGTTGTGTGCCACCATGCCAGGCTTCCCTCTTATTCTTTTGACATGAGCCTTACTGTGGAGCACCCAGATGAGTTTTGAGTCTGAACCCTCCATCTCCTTGATCTTGAGTTCTCCTGGAGAGTGGCAGTCTGTTTTTTCCACTAGCCCACTGAGTCCCAAAGACACATTTCCAGAATGCTGGACATACTGTCTTCTTGTCTGTCTTTCCTTGTGTCATCTCTGCTTAACCTTTGAAGCCAGAAGGTCCAGAACCTCAGCTCTGCCACTGTCAAACTGGGGCATCCCGAGCAAGTCACCCATCCTCTGGGGATCCCCAACCCTTGAACCCCCTCCCTGCTTTACCCCTCATCCTTTTTTCCCCCCATGAGTCTCTGTCCTCCACAATGGCTTTTGTCCACATCGAACTTGCTTATCAGACGCCAGGTGTGTTGAACACAACCAGAAAACCACCTTGGCGGAAGGACCCCTCCCTCACGCCTTTCCTACTTCCATGCCCACCCATCTCTGAGCAGGGAGCCGCCAGATGTTTGGTGTCATCTTGGAGAGCAAAGTGTGCATTGTGCTGGACATGTCTGGGTCCATGGAGCCCTACCAGCAGCAGGTGAAGTCGGAGCTGGTGCTGCTGATTTGGGAGCAGCTGCGGAAGCACTGTGACAGGTAGGAGTTAGTGCTGCGGGTGGGCGGGGTCGGCACTGCGCACTGCGGGTGGGCGGGGTCGGCACTGTGGGTGGGCGGGGTCAGCACTGTGGGTGGGGTCAGCACTGTGGGTGGGAGGGGTCACTGCTGTGGGTGAGTAAAGCCAGAGACTGGTGGGTGGGTCAGAGCTGTGGCAGGTGTAATCAGCAATCGGGTGGGTGGGAAGATCAAAGGCAGTTTCCAGGTTGCCCTGTCCAAGAAGCCTGGAAAGTTCTGAAGAACTTATTGGCCTTGAACTTAATTTGTGTGGAGGGGAGGGGGTATGTGGTGTATGTGTGGTGGGAATGGGTCCTCAGGCCTCAAACAAGCAAGGTAAGTGCTCTACTACCAAACTACACACCAATCTCTGAACTCAAATTCGTGTGTGTGTGTGTGTGTGTTGGTTCCCGGGCTGGCTAGTTCCTCCTCAAGTTCAAGGTGCTGTTCCTAAGCTTTTTTCTCAAGGCTAGCACTCTACCTTAACTTTTGGCTTTGTACTGGTTAATTGAAGATAAGCGTCTCAAGGACTTTTCTTGCCCTGAGTAGCTAGGACTACAGGTGTGCGCCACCAGTGCCCAGCCTTGAAATCTATCTGCCTCAAGAATCTTCAGTGTGGACCCTGTCACTCTCGGGTGACCCACAGCCCTCCTCAACAGACCACAGAGCTCATTCTAGGGGTCTTAAGTGGTGGATGTGAAGAATCCCCACAGAGGTGACTTTCGGGGGGCCAGCCAAGACCAGCCTGATGGATCTATCTCCTCTCTCCTCTCTGTCTCCCAACTTCTCTGTCCTCATCTCCAGTTTCAACCTGCTCAGCTTTGCAGAGAACCTAAAGCCATGGAAGGACACGCTGGTGGAGACCACAGAGGAAGCATGTCACGAGGCCATGCAGTGGGTGACCCACCTGCAAACTCAAGAGAGCACCTCGATTTTTTCAGCCTTAAAGGCAAGTGCCTCCATCAAACAGGACCCTGTAGCAGAGAAGCCACTTCATCACCCCTTAAGCGTGAGACATTTCAGGATTCATCACCTGTTACTGAATTTCTTTTCTTTCCTTTATTATTATTATTTTGGTCAGTTATGGGCTTGAACTCTGGGCCTAGGCACTGTCCGCCCCTCAGCTCTTCAGCTCAAGGTGAGCACTCTACCACTTGAGCCACAGCGCCACTTCCAGTTTTCTGGTAGTTTATTAGAGACAAGAATATCGGACTTTCCTGCCCAGGCTGGCTTTGAAATGTGATCCTCAGATCTCGGTTCCCTGAGTAGCTAGGATTATGGGTGTGAGCCACCGGTGCTTGACTTTCTTTTCTGTGTGTGTGTGTGTGTGTGTGTGATGGTACTGGGACTTGAACTCAGGGCCTGGATACTATCCCTTTGCTTTTTCTCTCAAGTCTGGCACTGTAACACTTAAGCCACACCTCTTCATTGGCAATAAGCTTTATAGACTTTCCTGCTGGGGCTAACTTTGAACCTTGATCCTCAGATCTCAGCCTCCTGAGTTAGCTAGGATTAACAGGCATGAGCCATCAGTGCCCAGCATTTTATCTTCCTAAAAACCCAGTAAAGAGCCAGACATCAGAGGTTCACACCTGTAATCCTAGCTACTCAGGAGGCTGAGATAGGAGGATCACAGTGCGAAGTCAGCCCAGGCAAGAAAGTCTATGAGATGGGTATTTCTAATTAACCAGCAAAAAGCCAGAAGTGGAGCTGTGGATCAAGTGGTAGAGTCCTAGCCTTGACCACAAAGATTCAGGGACAGTGCCCAGGCCCTTAGTTCAAGTCATCACACGCACGCGCGCACACCCACCCACCCCCACACACAGACACAAGCACACACACACACACACATGCACACACATCAATGAGAAAGTTCTTTTTGTTGTTTTAAATGTCAGTATTGGGACTTGGACCTTTGCTTAGCGTTTTTTTTTTTTTGGTCGGTCATGGGGTTTGAACTCTGGGCCTGGGCACTGTCCCTCAGCTCTTCAGCTCAAGGCGAGCACACTACCACTTGAGCCACAGTGCCACTTCCGGTTTTCTGGTGGTTAATTGGAGATAGGAGTCTCACAGTCTCTCCTGCCCGGGCTGGCTTTGAACCGTGATCCTCAGATCTCAGCCTCCTGAGTAGCTAGGATTACAGGCATGAGCCACTGGCACCTGGCTACCTAGCTTTTTTACTCAAGGATGGCATTCTGTCACTTGAGCCATACTTCCATTTCTAGCTGTTTGCTGGTTAACTGGAGATAAGAGTCTTTCCAGTTTGTCTGTCTGGGCTGGCTTTGAACTGTGATCCTCAGATCTCAGCCTCCTGAATAGCTAGGATCACAGGTGTGAACCATCAGGGTCTGGCTTGAGAAAGTGATTTTTGTTTTCTCCCGGAGATAAGGACCCAGAGGCTCAGAGAGGTTAAGTGACTTGCTTAGAACTAACCAGCTAGGAAGTCACCATGTTCTTCCTTGATCTATCTTGGGCTGAAAGAGGACATGTCAGAGGCATCCAATCAGGCACACTTTTCTCGGGGACAATTGAATGATCCCCCTTTCCTCCTTCCTGTGCTCTCTCAGAAAGCCTTCAGTTTCTGTGATGTACAAGGGCTGTACCTCCTGACCGACGGGAAGCCAGACACAAGCTGCAGCTTTGTCCTCAACACCATCCAAAAGTTCCAGAAGGACAGAGATGTAAAGGTGCACACTATCTCTCTGAACTGTGCAGACAGGTGGGCAAATTTGCTTCTCCTGAACCGCTTGCCTGAGGAGGTGATCTGGACTCCTCAGCTAAACCTGGGCCTCCCTTAGACACGAGTGTCCTGTGTCAAGAATTGGGAAGATGCACAGCTTTGCCAGAGGCCTCAGCAGATGCTAGAGCCTAGAAGAAAGCCCCTTGCCCTGAGCCCAGGTGGCTCACACCTGTAATCCTAGCTACACAGAAAGCTAAAATCTGAGGAACCTGGTTTAGGACCAGCCCAGGCAGTAAAGTCTGTAAGAGTCTTGTCACAAAAAAGCTGGAAGTGGAGCTATGGCTCAAGTAATAGAGCTAGCCTTGAGCAAAAGAGCGCAGGGTCAGTGCCCAAGCCCCAGGTTCAAGCTGCCATACCAGCACACAAAGAAAAAGCCCCTTGCAGCTGGGCGCCAGTGACTCACACCTGTAATCTTAGCAACTCAGGAGGTAAGATCTGAGGATCTTGGTTCAAAGCCAGCCCAGGCAGGAAAGACTGTGAGACTCCTATCTCCAATAAACCACTAGAAAACCCGGAAGTGGCGCTGTGGCTCAAATGGTAGAGTGCTTGCCTTGAGCTGAAGAGCTGAGGGACAGCGCCCAGGCCCAGAGTTCAAGCCCCACGACCGACAAAAAAAAAGGAAAGAAAAAGCCCCTTGCATCACCCCAAACTGACCCCACCACCAGCTGCTCTTTTGTCTCTCTCCAGCCTAAAAATTATTCACTCCATTCATACAATCCCACCATCTTTGTCCTCACCTTTCTTGAAAGCATATTTATGAATATTTACAGGGGAAACCCCAGTGAAGAAAACATATTGACATAGCACCATTTTTTTTAAATAAGCTATCACTATTAAAAAGTAGGTAAAGCTGGGTGCTGGTACACGCCTATAATTCTAGTTACACAGTTATAATTCTAGGATCACAGTTTGAAGCCAACCTAGGCAGAAAAGGCCATGATACTCTTATCTCCAACAAACTACTTAGAAAATACCAGAAATGGTGCTGTGGCTCTAGTGGTAGAGCACTAGCCTTAAGCAAAAGAAGGCTCAGGGACAATGCCCAGGCCCTGAGTTCCCATGACTGCCCCCCCCCGCCACACACACACACACACACACACACACACACACACACACAAGTATGGGTGTCGGTAATTCACTCCTGTAATCAGATCTCAGAAGGCTGAGATCTGATGATCTCAGTTGAAAGCCAACTTGAGCACAGAAGTCCATGAAACTCTTATCTCCAATTAACCACCCAAAAAGCCCTAAGTGGAGCTGTGGCTCAATGATAGAGTACAAGCCTGGAGCAGAAAAAGTTAAGCAAGGGTGTGAGGCCTTGAGTTCAAGCACCAGTACCAATGCACGAGTGCGCGCGCACACACACACACACACACACACAAAATACCATGTAAGGCAGGCCTCAGCTTTTTCACAGATCTATTTTCTCATTGGGCAGGGAAGTATTCGGATCCTTTAGCATGCATGGGGCCCTGAGTTCAATCCTCGACACAAGGGCACGTCATTATTCACAAGCCAATTACTTAGGTACATTCTTCACTTGCTATTTACATTGTGAGTTCTGTAAAACTTGCCATATATCCCTCACAGGCCTACCACATATTGAAGAGATGCCAAAGACCAGAGCAGGCTGGCAAGGCAAAGCAACTTCAAAGGAGGTCTAGGAACCTGGTGAATCTCCATGAACTGGGTCAGAACAGTGTATTTGGTGATACTAAAGATAGTTTCCATTGCCAGGTGCTGATGGCTCAGGCCTATAATCCTAGCTTGACAGGAGGCTGAGATCTGAGGATTGTGGTTCAAAGCCACCCCAGGAAGGAAAGTCTGTAGGACTCTTATCTCTAATTGTGTACCGAAAAATCAATAGTTACGCAGAAGTGGTGCTATGGCTCAAGTGGTAGAGTGCTAGCCTTGAGCAAAAAAGCTCAGAGACAGCACCCAGGTCCTAAGTTCAAGCCCAGTAACAGCAGCAAAAGGAAAAAGAAAGGAAGTCTCCATGGTGCTATGCTAGCCAAGGCCTGGGGCCAGGACACCTGAAGTTACCCCCCTTGGGCCTAGGGATGTCAGCCAGTCTCTCTCAGCCTCTGTGAGCCCATCGGCCTCTGTTCCTCCTCCAGAGAAGCAGTTGAGTTCCTGAGGAAGCTGGCAGCCCTCACTGGGGGCCGCTACCACTGCCCTGTGGATGATGACACACTCTGCAAGATTCACGGGCTGCTCACCAGAGGCTTCAGCCTTGAAACGGTAGGTCACCAGCTGCTGAGTGCAAATCTGTCCAATGAAATGCCCATAAACTGGGCCAAGAATGAGTCAGGAGACCCAAGTGGAGGTGATGTTGGCAAGGACAGAGCAAGATGTAGAGGTAAAGAGCATGTATCTAAGTGCTCTTAGCTTCTCAGTTTAAGACCTTGTCAGTCCAGGGGACAGGTAGCTCAGGGAGTGTGAAGAAAACTCACACTCTGTGGATATGTATTGCTTAAATGTTCCTGCTTTGGCCTGGTGGCATGGCTCTTATTTAGGAATAGAGGAACTGTTTGGGGATAAGAAAGGATTTTTAAAACGTAAGATTTTGTCTTGGATGGGTTTCTTTTCGAGATGGAATTACAGCACACCCCAGACTGTGCAAGAAATAGCAGAGGGTGTGGGTATGTTTTGAGATTACTCGTGAACTGTTCCTCTTCTTTCAAAATCACCTTATATAAATACATTTTGCCATTCAGACTAGCCAATGGTGAGCAGATTGTGGACCTGAGCTTGACCAATCTGAGCAGAGGGGCGGGGCCTTCTTGAGGGATAAATGTCAGAGCAGATTGCCTGCTCCCTGTGCTTGCTTGCCAGATTTTTCTGGCTGATGGGGCACCCTTCTGTGTAGAAGTCAATTTTGCCTTGCTGAGACAATTCTTTATTTTTGTGTGATTCCAACGGTTCTTGGAGAGCATATTTATAACAGGAGCCAGAGAGGGAGACAGCTTCATCTCTGGGAAGTGTTAGTGTGAGTGCTGTATTAGGCCTAGGCTTTGGGACTTCTGCCATTAGCATTTTGAAAAACTTATCTTTGAAATGCTTATTTTATTTTATGTTACGTTATTGCACCAGTATTGGGGCTTGAATTCAGCTTTTATTTTTATATTTATTTTTTTTTAAGTCACAAACACCATTTAATCTAATTAGGACTTGAATTCGGCCTGAGCTCTGTCCTTTAGCTTCTTTGCTGAAGGCTCGTGCTCTGTCACTTGAGCCACAGTTCCACTTCTGGCTTTTTTGTGTGTGGTTAATTGGAGACAAGAGTCTCACGGACTTTCCTGCCAGGGCTGGCTCTAAAGTGTGATCCTCAGATGTTGGCCTCCTAAGTAGCTAGAATTACAGGTATGAGCCATTAATGCCCTGCTTGAAGCTCTATTTTACTAGAAGAAATGGAGAAAGGACAGAAGACATTGTACTGATTGAGTAGCAGGTAGATAAGGACAGGTACCCTGAGTGCCTGCTGGGCCTGAAGAGGTCTTAACTTCCCCTGAAGTTCAGAGATCATCTTCATTGACTATTCCTCCTCCCGACACTAATTCTCATGGGTGGAATGGCTTCCTGGATAGGTGGTGAGCTTCCCATTCCTGAAGATACTCAAGCTGAGGTCCTGCATGGAAGCTGGATTTTATTCACTCTAAAATTTTAGAATTTGGAAGCCAGGTGCTGGTGGCTCACTCCTGTAATCCTAGCTACTCAGGAGGCTGAGATTATAGAATGGAGGTTCAAAGCCAGCCCAGGCAGAAAAGTCCATGAGACTCTTCTCTCCCATTGGCCACTAAAAAGCTGGAAGTGGAAGTGCGCCTCAAGTTGTAGAGCTCCAGTCATGAGCAAAAACATTAGGCCCTGAGTTCCAGTCCCAATGTAAAAATTTAAAATACAATAATTCATGCTTTTTCCTATCCAGTAATTTAATGGCTTAAAGTCACACTGATCTCCCCTTTCCAAGGACCCTGCACTGCCACTTTTCGAAGGAGATGACTTAAGAAAATTAGCCCAAGAGATCAACAAAGCCACAACCTTCCTCAAGCAAGCCCAGTCCTTCAGGTATGCCACTAGCAGCCCTTCTCCCCCAAACCCCAGGCCCCACTGAGACACACCACCCACCCTGGTTATAACACTCTAATTCTGTAAGCACCTGGCATGTTTCCCCCCGACAGGCCCAGAAATATGGGCCCCAAGGGAACCATCATTCTTCTTCTGCCTACCAGATCTCAACTCCAGAAGAAAATTAATGCAGAATCCAAGAGTGGGATTTGCTAAAATGGTGGTCTCAGGTAAGAGACGAGAATGGGCTTCCCATGCTAAGGGCCAAGTCACCTGCTTACTTTACTAGACAGTTGTATCTAAAGGAAGGAGTTGCCAGGTGCTGGTGGCTCACCTGTAATCCTAGGTACTCAGGAGGCTGAGATCTGAGGATTGTGGTTTAAAGCCAGCCCAGGCAGGAAAGTCTGTAAGACTCTTATCTCTGCTACACTAACAAAAAAATCGGGAATGGAACTGTAGCTCAAATAGTAGAGCGCTGACCTTGAGCAAAAGAAGCTCAGAGACAGTCCCCAGTCCCTGAGTTCAAGTCCAAAGACTGGCACACACACACACACACACACACACACACAGGCTAGGCTGTAGCCTACAGATTATGTGTAGGAAAATACCATTCCAGACCCCAAGCTGGCCTGTATGCTGAGGGAGAGAAGGTTTTTCATATATGGGGCCATCTTGGTGCTTCCCTCCCTCCCACCTGTCCCCCAGCATTCCAGACACAAAGTTGTCACTCAATACAAAGTCTTGCATGGAGCTCCCTGTCTAGGAAATTCCCTTTCTTGACACCTCTGACTAGTGATACCTCATCCATCAAGGCACAGTTCAAATGATATCAGCTCCACTGTGAAGGCTCCCTAGCATGTATCTAGAATGGGGAACTTCCAGGCAGAATTGGAAGCTTCCAGCAATCCTGTCATAGCATCCTGACTGGCCACGCCCCTTTGCCATACCAGTTTCCTGCTCCATTATCTACCTTTCCCTTGACCTTGGTGCTCTCAGGAGGAGGCTGCTATCCTTATTATCTAGGTGTCCCTAGAATCTACCTGCTGGAACCTGCTAGAACTTGCTCCCTGGCAAACAAGGTGGACATTGAGCTGAGTGTGAAGGGCCAGCTCTGGAAACCAGCCAGACGAGACTTCTTCCCGATCTTCTCCGGTTCTCACCCATTGCTCTACAACCAAAGCAAGGTCACTGTCAACCCATCTTGGAGGTAGAAGAAACAGCAGAGTCCTCGTAGCCACCCCTCACCCCTAAGCAAACTGAAGACATCTCTGGAACTTAGTCAAGAGCAGATGCTTTGCTCACGCTGGTAAAAGTCAGGCTGCATCGTCTGGGCCTAGCCCCACTATTTATGGATGAAATAGATGTGTCATGCATGATGTCATTTTCAAAATTAAAAAATTCTCATTTCATTAATATGGTTGAAGTGACTTGACTTTGATTACTTGATCATGTCAAATGATCTGTGAGTCTGTGTGTGTGTGTGTGTGTGTGTGTGTGTGTGTGTGTGTGTGTGTGTGTAAAGCCTGAGATAAAACTATTACCCAGAATATACAAAGAACTATGAAATAATATGGGAAGGCTAAATTGAACCCTCTTTGTACAACTACTTAAAGAAAATTTTTAAAATAAATACCACTAAGTGAGAAAAAATTCAAGCCAGGCATAAGTGGCTCAGTCCCGTAATCCTAGCTACTCAAAAGGCTGAGATCTGGCTGGGAAATTGGCTCAGTGGTAGAGAGCTTGCCTTGCATGCATGAGGCCCTGGGTTCGATTCCTCAGAACCACATAAGCAGAAAAAAAAAAAAAGGCTGAGATCTGAGGATGATGGTTTAAAGCCAGCCCAGACAGGAAAGTCCATGAGACTTTTTTTTTTGGGGGGGGGTCCAGTTGTGGGGCCTGAACTTCTGGGCCTGGGCACTGTCCCTCAGCTCTTCAGCTCAAGGCTAGCACTCTACCACTTGAGCCACAGCGCCACTTCCGGCTATTTTCTTTTTGTTTATGTGGTGCTGAGGAATCGAACCCAGGGCCTCGAGCATGCAAGGCAAGCGCTCTACCACTGAGCCACCTTCCCAGCCCAATTTCTTTTTTTTTTTTGGGGGGGGGTCTGGTCGTGGGGCCTGAACTCTGGGCCTGGGCATTGTCCCTCAGCTCTTCAGCTCAAGGCTAGCGCTCTACCACTTGAGCCACAGCACCACTTCCAGCTTTTTTCTTTTTGTTTAT
>NW_012267230.1:899116-938667 GCF_000151885.1 Dipodomys ordii
GAGCTGAGGGACAGCGCCCAGGCCCAGAGTTCAGGCCCCACAACTGACAAAAAAAAAAAAAAAGCTAGACCTTGAGTTGTGGCTCAAGTGGTAGAGCACTGGCATAAGCACAAATACCAAACAAAAGCATGAGACTCTGAGTTCAAGCTCTGGTATTAGAACAAGGCAGGGGGAGGGAGGGAGAGCCAGGTGCTGGTGGTTTATGCCTGTAATCCTAGCTACTCAGGAGGCTGAAATCTGAGGATTGAGGTTTAAAGACAGCAGAAAAATTTCTGAGACTCTTATCTCCAATTAACCACCAAAAAGCCAAAAGTGGATCTGTGGCTCAAGTGGTGGATCACTAGCCTATAGTAAGAAAAGCTCAGGGACAGCACCCAGTCACGTTCATGCGCGCACACACACACACACACACACACACACACAAGAGCCATACTACCTCTTATGGCTCTAGGAAGGATCAATTGCAGAAGTCTTGTTTCTAGTAGTTTCTGTGGTTGGTAGTCTTCACAGGATGCTCTCCCTGTGGGCATGTCTGTGCCTAAATTTCCCTCTTTTGGCAGTGGAGGTATGACTCAAATGGTAGAGTGCCAGCTTTGCATAAGATAGCTTAAGAACAGTGCCCAGGCCCTGAGCTTAAGCCTTAGTACTGGCACCCTAAAAAAAGCAGCAGGGTTGGAGGCATGGCTCAATTGGTAAAGTTCTGATGTGAACAAAAGTGTCAGGTACTGAGATTGAGTCCCAGTCTTGGACCAAAAAAAAAATAGAATAAAGAAAAAATAGCTCCAAGTTCCCTTCTTTATTAAGGTATCAGTTATAGTGGAGTAGAAGCCCTCCCCACTCCTCACCTCCAAAATTTCATTTAAAAAGGGGGGGTCATATTCTGAGGAATAGGGATTAGACTTTCAATGTATGAATTTTGCAAGGGACACAACAATAGTTGTGTTATTAGCAATGCTTTTTGCAAGCCAAAAAGCTGGCACCAGGGATTACAGATTCTGTGGTCCTGCCCACAGGAAAGGAAGAGGATTGTCTTCGTGAATAGAAGAATGGATCAGAAGCCAAGCACCAGTGGTTCATGCCTATAATCCTAGCTACTCGGGAGGCTGAGATCTGAGAATTGTGGTTCAAAGCTGGCCTAGGCAGGGAAGTCCATGAGACAATTATCTTCAATTAACCATCAAAAAGCCAGAAGTGGAGATATGGCTCAAGTAGTAAATCACCAGCTTTGAATTAAAAAAAAAACTAAGGTAGCTGGGTACCGGTGGCTCCCATCTGTAATCCTAGCTACTCAGAGGTTGAGATCTAAGGATCTTAGTTCAAAGCCAGTCCAGACAGGAAAGTCCATGAGACTCTTATCTCCAATTAACCACCGAAAAATGGAAGTGGTACTATGGCTCAAGTGGCAGAGTGCTCGCCTTGAGCTGAAGAGAGTTCAAGCCCCATGACCAGCAAAAAAAAAAAAAAAAACCAGGGGCTGGGAATGTGGCTTAGTGGTAGAGTGCTTTACTAGCATGCCAGAAGCCCTGGGCTCAGCACCAAATAAACAGAAAAAGCAGGAAGTGGCACTGTGGCTTCACTGTTAGAGTGCTAGCCTTGAGCAAAAAAGCAGCTCAGGGACAGTGCTCAGGCCCTGAATTCAAGCCCCAGGACTGGCAAGGCAAAAAAAAAAAAAAAACCTAAGGTATAGCACATATGACCTGAATTCAAGTCATGTAAAAGGAGGAGGAGGAGGAAGAGAAGCAGCTGCTAGATGAATCAGAGCCCTAGGCTTATGCAGTGGTGAAGTGAGGGACTGGGTTAAAATGCCAACGTCTCCAATAGTGATTGAGTACCACCATGGGCAGTTCCCATGTTCTGCATTTGGTATGGACTGTATATCATGTAACCATAATCTCACAGTCACAACTGTACAGTACACCCCATTCCCAATTTATGAGGAGAAAAAGGAACCTTGACACTGCTGCAGCAGAAACAAGAAATCAGCAAAGCCAAGATTTAAACCCAAGGTTGACCCTTCTTGTCTTTTTTTTTTTGGTCCAGTGACAGCACTGTCCCCTTAACTTTTTCCATAAAAGGTTAGTTTTTGTTGTTGTTGGTGTTGGTTAATTGGAGATAGACCTTTCATGGACTTTCCTGTCCAGCCTGACTTCAAATTGTGATCCTCAGATCTCAGCCTCCTGAATAACTAGGGTTACAGGTATGAGCCACCAGTGCTTAGCTGGTGCGTCAGTGCTTACCTGTGCTAACCTGTGCACCTTTTTTCTAGACCTATTTTCCTGTCTTTAAAGTTGGACTAAAACAATCATAAAGATTAAATAACCACTTAGCACATAGTGTGGAGCAAAGCCAAGACAGTCTCTTCCCCCTACCTATGCCCATAGCTTGTTCATATACGGGAGATTTTTCAGTCACCCTCTTCATATCTAAGTGGCCAGCACTCCCTACTCTCAGCCCATTTCCCCACAGTCACACCTGGATGGGCTGTTGAGTGTACGGCTGTCCCTATGTTACTGCCACTTGAGATTGAACTTCCCAGGAACGGTGGGTGCAGGGGAAAGCACTCAAGTAGCACCCTTTAAAAGTGGAATGAGGGGTGTGGTTACCAGATGAACACAGAGATGGGCAGAAGAAAGGAAAGATGGATGAGTGGAACAGAGGAAAGATGCATGGATGGATGGATGGAAGGTTGGTTGTATATCTAAAATGTGGAAAGAAAAGAGAGCTGGTGCTCTGTGCTCTGGTGGCGGGGAGGGAGTGTGGGCGGGGCGTCGGGGTGGAGAAGGGCGGGGCATCGAGGGGGCGGGGCGTTTGGGTGAGGCCTGGCTCCGGACTGGGCGGGGCGTCGGGGGCGTGGTCTGAGGCGAGGGGCGGGGTCTTGTCTGGGCGGTCCCTTTGCCCCGACCCCGCCCGTTCCGGAGGCGGTGCTGCCCTCCGGCCCATTGGGCGCTGAGAACTGCGCTGCGCCGGGAGAACGCGGCGCCGCGGGAGCCCAGGCCAGGTGAGCGCAGCCCGGGGATGCGATGTGGGATGGGCGAGCAGGGCGAGGGAGGACAGAGTACCAGGCCCTGCCTGCTGGCTGGGCCAAGCAGCCCTAGCGTGGACGGGGGGGGGGGGGGGCATCGCTCTTTCCTGCCAACCACGAAGGTCTCAGAACCAAATCCCATTATGGGGTCCCCCCGTGGATCTGCAATCGAACTCAGCGACTGTAATTCTGCCTCATGTTCTCTGGGACTCAGTTTCCACCCCTGGGTGATGGGGAACTCTTAGGAGCCTCTGTTTCCCCAGGAAAATGAAATACAACCACGGCGGTCAGCCCTTTCCTTGGCCAGAGCACCCGAGTGTGGCTGCACTCATCAGCAGCTAGGTGCTGGCCTACTATGTGCCAGGCACTGCTCCGGATCTGTGACCCCACGAGCAAACCCCTGGTGCCCCTGGTGCCGTCTGCATTCTAGTGATTTGCAAAGTGCCTTGGCATCTCTTCTTTCACAGACAGAGCAGCTGAGGTTATTGGGGCTGTGGATACTGAAATAACAATGAGGTTCTCGGGATCTTGCTTCAGGGCACACCCAGCAAATGGGGTCCCAAGGCCAGGTTCCAGCCTTTGCCACAAGCAGTTCTTTACATAGGACGCTGAGCTGGCACTGGTAGCACGGGCCCTAATCTCCGCTACTCAACAGGCTGAGATATGGATAAGAATCTCTCAGCAAAATTAAAACAGCAAAATGCTGGACTGGAGGCATGGATCAAGTAGTAGAGCACCAGCTGCTAGCAAGAAGTTATCTGGGAGTGGAATCCTCTACTTTCCATGGCTGACTGGAGGGATATCCTGACCCCATTCAACCTATTAGTGCTTATCACAAGGCAGGGGTAACTGTACTACTCTCCTAGTACTTTGGCAAACAGAGTAGACTAAAAGAGTTCTTAGCCAGGCACCAGTAGCTCATGCCTGTACTCTGAGCTACTAAGGAGGCTGAGACCTGAGGATCAGAGTGAAGCCAGACTGGGCAGGAAAGTCCTTAAGACCCTTACCTCCAACTAGCCACCAAAAACAAAAACAAAAACCCAGAAGTGTACCTATGGTTCAAGTGGTAGAGCACCAACCTAGAGAGAAAACGCTAAGGGACAGTGCGCTGACTCTGAATTCAAGCCCCAGTTCTGATACAGAAGAAGAAGGAGTAGGAGAAAGAAAGAAAAAGAGAGGGGGGAAGAGAATGTTGGAAGGGAGGAAGGAAGGAGAGAGAGAGTTCTTATGGCTGTCAGAGTCGCTGCCCTGTGATCACACCATCAACTATGAAGCTCATCAGTCAGCAATCATTTACAGAACATCTGCCATATCTCACAGCCAATATCATCTGCAGAGCAGAGACTTAATTACCTGTATAAGTAATACCTGGTGCATAGTAGGCCTGCAAGCAGTGACTGCTTTTATTTATAAGGCTTATGAGCTGGCCTGAGCCTAGTCAAGTGTCATCTTCAGGTAGAATGATAGGGTTAGGGGTGATCGTGGTGTCAGTGATCCACAGCTTGTCTGAAGCCTGCAGGGGGCTTGGGCTGGCCCTGTGGTGTCAGCCAACTGCTTTCCTGGATGGCCTATGAGAGAAAGAGGCAGCAGGTGTCAGGGCGGGGCAAGCCCAGACCTTGGAATCAATACAAGTTTCCAGGGTGCTGAGCCTTTTAGGATCCTATGTGGATACCTCTCCTCTTCCCCCTCCCTTTCCTCCTCCTCCTCCCTCCCTCCACCTTGGCCTCCCCTTTCTCCATACTAAGCTTTGAACTCTTGTTTGGCTTTTTCATTCAAGGCTAGCACTCTATCACTTGAGCCGCAGCTCCAGGTGGTTCCAAGGTAAGAGTCTCATAGACTTCCCTGCCTTGACTGACTTTGCACTGTGATGATCCTCAGATCTCAGCTTTCTGAATAGCTAGGGTGACAGTTGTGAGCCACCAGCACCTGGCCGCCTCTCTTCTTCCTGCTTCTCTTCCTCTTCCACTTCCTTTTCCCCTTCTCCAAGAGTCCTCATACCTCCTTGATTAGAAAGTGCCAGTCACCTCCCAGTCTGGTGAGTTTCGCCTGGGCACAATTACAGTCACTTCTGGCTCCTTCTAGGACTATATGGAGACTGGGGTTGGAAAGTCAGAAATGCACTACAAATCTGTCCTGTGGTGTGACTTTGGGTGCCCATTTTGTGCGATCATCTGGGTTCTTGGGCTCTGAAAGGGATAGGACCCCCTGGGAACTCAAAGGGTCTCTAATTTCTTTTTTCTCTCCCCCCCTTTTTTTGTGCCAGTCCTAAGGCTTGAACTCAGATCCTGAGCTCTGTTATTGAGCATATTTTTGCTGAAGGCTTAGTGCAGAACCACTTGAGCCACAGCTCCCTTTCTGGCTTTTTGGTGGTTCATTGGAACTAAGAAGCTCTTGGACTTTCCTGCCCAGGCTAACTTTGAACTACAATCCTCAGATCTCAGCCACCTGACTAGCTAGGATTACACGAGTGAGCCACAGTTGTCCAGCAAAGGGTTGCTACTTTCCTCCTTGGTTCCCCTCCATCCTAGGACTCTGATGATCTGTGTGACATGAGATGACTCTGGAATGTTCTCCTTTGCTTTGTCTACAGGTGGACAGCTTCTGGGCTGCATGGCTCTGTAGAGAATGAAGCCCAACCCCACAGGCTCCTCACCACAGCCTTGCATAGCCACGGGCCAGGCGGAGAAGTGCTGTCCTGTCTGCCAGGCGTGGGGAGCGGTTTCAGGCCCAGAGTCTGGTTTAGGGCCGGGGACAGGGCCTGGTGCTGTTCTGGGAGCTGGGCCAGGACCCAGTTCTCTTCTGGGGTCTGGGCAGGGACCCAGTGCTGTTTTGGGATCTGGCACTGCTCTGGGACCTGAGTCAGGAGCTGCACCGAGTGCTGGGTTGGAAGCTGGGTGGGGATCTAGGTCAGGAGCCAAGGAGGTTGGGTCAAGACCTGGGTCAGGACCTAGGTCAGCTCCTGGGCTGGTAGCTGTGTCAGGACTCGCCTTAGGACCTACAGCAGGAGCTGGCACCAGAGCTGGCTCAGGACTCCTGTCAGGAGCATGGCCCGGGCCTAAGTCAGGAGCTGGGACAGGACCTGAATCAGGAATCGGACCAGGACTTGGGCCTGGAGCTGAGTCAGGAACTGGGTTGGGACCCCTATCAGTAGCTGGGACAGGATTTGGGTCAGGACTCCGCCAAGGAGCTGCACCATTACCTCAATCTGGGCCCAAACCCAGTGAATCAGCCGCAGCGACAGCACCAGTACCGCAGCAGAAGACTCCAACCAGCCCCGCACAGAGCCGCAGACAGAAGGTTCTAGTGACAGGTGGAGGAGGCTACCTGGGCTTTAGCCTGGGCTCCACCCTGGCCAAGAGTGGTGCTTCTGTCATCCTTCTTGACCTCCGCAGACCCCAGTGGGAAGTGCCCCCGGGGACCCAGTTCATCCAGGTGCCAGAATGGAGGGGGGCGCTGGAGGTGGTGGTTTGGGGGGACAGAATCCAATGTGAAGCCAGTAGTGGAGCCAGCATTGGCTTCTGCTCCAGCTCCTTTACTCCCTGCTTCCCTGAGCCTCAGGGTCCTCATCCACAGAAGAGACAATAATACCTACTTTATAAGGGTCTCACTGCGTGTGATAGTACATACCTGTAACCCTAGCACTCAGAGACTGAGAGAGAAGATCAAGGCCAAGTCAGGGCTACACAATGAGAAGGCTGTGTCTCAAAACCAAAATAAGGGCTAGGCACCAGTGGCTCACACTTATTATCTTCTCTACAGAGGAGACTGGGATCTGAGGCAAGAAAGTCCATGAGACTCTCATCTCCATTTAATCACCAAAAAGCCAGAAGTGGAACTGTGGCTCAAGTGGTAGAGTACCAGCCTGAGTGAAAAAGCTAAGAGACAGTGCCTAGGCCCCGAGTTCAAGCCCCAGTACACACACACACACACACACACACACACACACACACAGAGCCTGGGTTCTAGACTCATGTGGACAGCTGACAGGTACAGTGCCCTGTAGGATCCTATAGTAAATCTAACGCATAGATGCTTGATCTGAGCAGGTTAGGGCTGGCTCTGGGACCTGGTGAGGTATGGAAGTGCCGTGTCAGTTTGCCTTGAACTTGACCCTTTGGTATGTCGTCCTTCTGTGTTTCAGGCTGATGTGCGAGATGAAGGAGCCCTGTTCCGGGCCTTCGAGGGGGTGGACTGTGTCTTCCACGTGGCTTCCTATGGGATGTCCGGTACTGAGAAGGTGAGAGCCTCCCATTCCTACCTGGATTAGTCACTGTGGCTCCACCCACCACAACCCTGGGGCCCATGGATTCTTCATGGCTCTTCGCCTCTTCCAGGGAGGATTTAGATACCATATACCAGCTCTGCTGCTTTTTTGCTGTATGACTCAGGGCCTGATAACTTAACCGCTCTGAGCTGGAGAGTGAGGACATTACTAATATATCACAGCCTCTTCAGGCTGTGACAGTATCTTTCAAAGTGTGTGTGTGTGTGTGTGTGTGTGTGTGTCTAACTCCAAGATGGCAGCGTTTTTGTTTGTTTGGGGTTGGTTGAGGGGCTTGAACTCTGGGCCTGGGCACGGTCCCTGAGCTCTGCAGCTCAAGGCTAATGCTCTACTACTTGAGCCACAGCACCACTTTCCATTTTCTGGTGGTTTATTGGAGATAAGAGTCTCATAGACTTTCCTGACCAGGCTGGCTTTGTTTTTGTTTTTATTTTTTATTTTTATTTTTTTGGGTCCAGTCGTGGGGCCTGAACTCTGGGCCTGGGCGCTGTCCCTCAGCTCTTCAACTCAAGGCTAGCACTCTACCACTTGAGCCACAGCGCCACTTCCAGCTTTTTTTTTTCTGCTTGTGTGGTGCTGAGGAATCAAACCCAGGGCCTCAAGCATGCAAGGCAAGCGCTCTACCACTGAGCCACCTTCCCAGCCCACCGGGCTGGCTTTGAACCGCTATCCTCAGCCTCCTGAGTAGCCAACCGCCTGGCTCTTATTTTTATATTTACCGTATTTTCAGGTTTGTTTTTAACTAACAAGACCCAGGAGTTGGGTGCCAGTGGCTCATGTCTGTAATCCTAGCTCTTCAAGAGGCTGAGATCTGAGGATCCCAGTTCAAAGCCAGCCTGGGAAGGCAAGACTATGAGACTCCTATCTCCAATTAACCATCAAAAAAAAAAACAGAAGCAGAGCTGTAGCTCAAAGTGGTAGAGCACTAGCCTTGAACATAAAAGCTCAGCGACAGCGCCCAGGTTTTAGGTTCAAACCCCATGATGGACAAAGCCAGCCCGGGCAGGAAAGTCCATGAGACTCCTAGGTCTAATTTAACCAGCAAAAAGCCAGAAGTGAAGCTATGGCTCAAGTTGTAGAGTGCCAGCCTAGAGTGAAAAAGCTAAGGAACAGTGCTCAGGCCCTACCTTTAAGCCTTAGTACTCTCCCCCCACACCAAAAAAAGAAGTCTGTTGACATCCAAGGGGTCAGCTCTACTTTATAGAGGGACCCGAGGGCCAGGCAGGGTTGGAGTCTCCACCTGGTTGCCCAGGGAGCTGAGGACAGCTGGGTACCCAGGCTACCTGAGGGTCTCTTGGATTTCTACCTCTGAGTTGGATGCTCTTCCATCTTCTGCCCGGCAATACCATGACTTCCCACCTTCATCTTCTCTTTTAGCTACAAAAAGAGCAGATTGAGTCTATAAATGTTGGAGGCACCAAACTAGTGATCAATGGTAGGAGCTCAGAGTGGAGTGTGGCCGTGTGTTTTCTCTTCTCCCTTCTCCTGCCACAGGCCCAGCTCCTGGGGGTGGGGGCAGGGCTGGAGCATAAAAGGGGGACCCTCTGGGCCTACCCCTTGCTACCCCAGCTGAAGGCCTGTGGCAGTGCGCCTTTCCTGTGTGCAGTCCTGCTCAGGGCTTCAACAACCTCAGTGTGTCTGGAAACAGGGGACTCTGAACTGAGGTTGAGGACAATAGGAAAAATCCCCAAAGCACCTAATACAAGACGCATGTTGGGCCCTCTGACTATGCCCAGCCTTTTCTGGCATCCATTTTTCTCTGATTCTAGAATGTCTTTTTTTTTTTTTCCTTTTGTCTTCATGGAATGAGACTTTCTCTGATCCGTTCTTCACAGGATAGTTCAGGACCAAGACCACACTGGGAGGAAAATGAGCAGGACTGCCCCTCTCCCCCACCAGAGACTGAACTCACACCCCCAAGTTAAAAGGAAAAGGCTGCCAGGCCTCAGTGGCTCACACCTATAATCCCAGCTACTCAGGAGGCTGAGATCTGAGGATCACAGTTCAAAGCCAGGACCAGCAGGGAAAGTCCAGGAGACTCTTTATCTCCAATGAACTATGAAAAAAAACAGAAATGGAGCTGTGGCTCATGTGGTAGAGTACTAGCCTTGAACATAAAAGCTAAGAGTCAGTGCCTAGGCTCTGAGTTCAAGCCCCAGGAGTGGCACAAAATATAAAAGGAGGTGGCTTTTCTAGCCTGAGCAGCAATACTTTCTGGGAGGACCCAGCGTTTGGGGTGAGGGGAGGAGTGTTGCAGATCATGGATTCGCCCAAGGAGGTCCCTATGAGCCCCATCCTCAGTGACACTTGCTCTGCCTGTGTGTGTGTGTGTGTGTGTGTGTGTGTGTGTGTGTGTGCATGCGCACGCACGTGCACATGTACTTGTCTCTGCAGTCTGTGTCCGTCGGAGGGTTCAGAGGCTCGTCTACACCAGCACTGTGAATGTGGCATTCGGAGGGAAGCGCATCGAGGAGGGTGATGAGGACTCTGTGCCATACTTCCCACTGGACAAGGTACCTGGTTTTCAGGAGTGGTGGGTGGAGCTGGTGGGTGGGGCTCCAGTGGAAGTCAGCGAGCATCCCAGCAAGAACAGCCCCTAGCTGGGTGGCCCAAACCACTCCTATTTCAGCTCACCTGCAGGGGCCTCTGATCTTTCTTCTTCTTTTGTTAGTTTTTTGTGTGCCAATCCTGGGGCTTGAACTCAGAGTCTGGGCACTGTCCCTGAGCTTTTTTTTATGCTCAAGGCTAGCAATTGAGTCACAGCTTCACTTCTGGCTTTGGGGTGTGTGTGTGTGTGTGTGTGTGTGTGTGTGTGTGTGATTGGAGATAAGAGTCTGGGTATGTGTATGTGTGTGTGTGTGTGTGTGTGTGTGTGTGATTGGAGATAAGAGTCTCACAGATTTTCCTGTCCAGTCTGGCTTTGAACCACAATCCTCAGATCTCAGCCTTCTGAATAGCTAGCATTATTTTTGGGGGAGGGGGATCCAGTCATGGGGCCTTGAACTCTGGGCCTGGGCGCTGTCCCTCAGCTCTTCAGCTCAAGGCTAGCGCTCTACCACTTGAGCCACAGCGCCACTTCCGGCTTTTTTCTTATGTGGTGCTGAGGAATCGAACCCAGGGCCTCGAGCATGCAAGGCAAGCGCTCTACCACTGAGCCACCTTCCCAGCCCCTGAATAGCTAGCAATATGAGCACCTGGCTGCACGGGAGACTTTGAAATCAGACAGACCTGGCCTAGAGTCCCAGCCTGGCCTTTTTCTACCTGTGATGCTGCTCGAGTCCTTCCATACTCAGAGCCCCTGTGTCTTCCTAGTGTATGATAGGTAGAGGTAGCTGTGGAGAGAAGGTGAGATAGCGGATGTAAAAATGCCACGGGAACCAGGAAGAACGCCTCGAGAAGCTCCTCCAATGCATGTGCGCAGGGTCATCTTAATGTTCTCAAACTAGCGGCCCTCTGCCCCTGTGAGTCTAGAAGGTGACCCTGCCTACCCCCAGGGGAGAGCCGGGCCAGTAGCATTCAGGACTTGGCCATAGCCAGGCTTTTGGTAGCTTCTACCTATGATATTAGCTATTCAGGAGGCTGAGATTTGAAAACCACTGTTTGAAGCCAGCCAGTGCAGAAAACTCCAAGAGACTCTTATCTCTATCACGCACACACAAAAGCCAGAATTAATAGGACACTAGTCTTGAGCAAAAGAAGCTCAAGGACAGTACCCAGACCCCAAGTTCAAGCCCCAGGACCAACACGGTAGCCAACATCCCAGCTGGATTTCCCAGAATCCAAAGGGAAGCTAGCCCTGGGCCTGGCTGGGCAGGCAGCAGCACTGACCCCTGTGTGTGTGGGCTCTGTTTTCCCTGTTCTCTGGCAGCACATGGACCACTACTCCCGAACCAAAGCCATTGCCGACCAGCTGACTCTCCTGGCCAATGGGACACCTCTCCCAGGTGAGTAAGATCACCAAAATGTATGCATTATTGTGGCTTTCAGGAGACATATACCTGAGGCCCAACGCCCTTCCTCGGGACAGCTCCCTAGGGCCTAGCCTTCTGCCATTCAAAGTATTCTGAACCCATGCTCTGGGCCTCACCTGGGCAAATCATGGTGTATCCTCACTGCTCATGCTCTGTCTGCTGAGGGGAAGATGTGGTCTCACCCAGGGCTAGCTCCTTTCTTCTTATCAATGTAGATCCAGTTTTAGGAGGCTGTGTGTGTGTGTGTGTGTGTGTGTGTGTGTGTGTGTGTGTGTGTGTGTGTGCACGCACATGCACGTACACTAATTCTGGGCTTGAACTCAGGGCCTGAACTCTGTCTCTTAGCTTTTTCACTTAAGGTTGGTGCTTTACCACTTCAGCAACTGCTCCACTTCTGGCTTTTTGGTGGTTAATTAGAGATAAAGGTCTCACAGACTTTTCGGACTGGACTGCCTTTGAACCATGATCCTCAGACCTCAGCCTCCTGAGTAGCTAGGATTACAGTCGAGAGCCACCAGTGCCCAGCTTAGTCTGTAAGATTCTTATCTCCAATAAACCACCAGAAAACTAGAAGTGGCACTGTGGTTCAAGTGGTAGAGCACCAGTCTTGAGCTGAAGAGCTGAGGACAGTGGCCCCATGACTGACAAAAAAAGAAAAAAAAAACAGAAGTGAAGCTGTGGTTCAATGATGAATATGGAATGAGCTGTAACCTGGACTTCCCAGCTGCATTTTCTCTTCTGGTTACAGAGATGTGATAATAGAATATCAACAGTCCGTATTTATTGAGTGCTCAATACAGGTTGATTTCTGCACAGTTATTTTACTTATTTACTTGTTTGTGTGTGTGTGTTTGCCTGTGCACACGTGTGTGCATCTGTACTGGGATTTGAACCCAGGGCTTGATGCCCTCACTTGGCCTTTTCCCTCAAGGCTAGTACTCTATCACTTGAGCCAAACCTCCTCTTCCAGCTTTTTGCTGGTTAATTGGAGATTTAAAAAAAAATCTCAGGTTTATCTACACAGGCAGGTTTTGAACTGCAATCCTCAGATCTCAACCTCCTGAGTAGTTAGGATCACAGGCATGAGCCACTGGTGCCTGGTTTTGTCCAATACTTTTATATGCAAAAGGCTCATGCACTGCTCAGAGCATCCTGGAAGGTAAGCATCTTAGGTGTTCTTGGCTTTTCAAAGTCAGGTGCCAGATGCATCTAGGTAAATTTCTTGCCATCCAAATTATTACCATTGACTTTCTGTAATGCAAAAACAAAGGAATCAGGCAGCTTGACTCCTTTTGATGATCGATACTATCTAAACATGAGGGCCAGGTAGATTTGAAGAGTGAAAGATGCTTGAAATTAAAATCCCCATCCCAAAGGTGGTGGCTCTTACCCAAGAAGCTGATCTTGAAGCCAGCCCAGATGAATCTGTGAGACTCATCTCTAACCAGCAGAAAGCCAGAAGTTGAGGTATGGCTCAAGTGGCAGAGTACCAGCCTTGAGTAAAAAAAGCTAAGGGACAGTGTCCAGGCCCTGAGTTCAAGTCCCATGACCAGCAAAAAAAAAGAAAGAAAGAAAGGAAGGAAGGAAGAAAGAAAAGCCAAGCCAGGTGCCAGTGGCTCACATCTGTAATCCTAGCTACTCAGGAGGCTGAGATCGGAAGATGGTGGTTCAAAGCCAACCCAGGCAAGAAAGTCCATGAGATTCTTTTTTGTTGTTGTTGTTGGTTGTGGGGCTTGAACTCTGGGTGTGGGCACTGTCCCTGCGCTCTTCAGCTCAAGGCAAGCACTCTACCGCTTAAGCCACAGCGCCACTTCCAGTTTTCTAGTGGTATATTGGAGATAAGAGTCTCGGACATTGGGCTGGGAAGTTGGCTCAGTGGTAGAGCGCTTGCCTTGCATGCCTGAGGCCCTGGGTTCGATTCCTCAGTACCACATAAAGCAAAAAGAAAAACCCAGAAGTGGCACTGTGGTTCAAGTGGTAGAGCGCTAGCTTTGAGCTGAAGAGCTGAGGGACAGCGCCCAGACCTAAAGTTCAGGCCCCACGACTGGACCTCCCCCCACCAAAAAAAAAGTGTTTCGGACTTTCCTGCCTGGGCTGGCTTTGAACCATGATCTTCAGATCTCAGCCTCCTGAGTAGCTAGGATTACAGTCGAGAGCCACCAGTGCCCAAACCACCAGAAAACTAGAAGTAGCACTGTGGTTCAAGTGGTAGAGCACCAGTCTTGAGCTGAAGAGCTGAGGACAGTGCCCACCCCATGACTGACAAAAAAAGAAAAAAAAAAAAAAACAGAAGTGAAGCTGTGGCTCAAGTGGTTAAGTGCTGATCTTGAGCAAAAATGCCAAGAGAGAGCTTGAGGCCCTGAGTTCAAGCCCCAGTACTGGGACAAAAGAAAAGAAGGAAAAAACAGGGAGGGATGGCAGAAGGGAGAGAGAAGGAAGGAAGAAAGGAAAAAGAAATGGAAGGAAAAGGATGGAAGGAAGGAAGGAAGGATAGAAGGGAGGGAGGGAGGGAGGGAGGGAGGGTAGGGAGGGAGGGAGGAAGAGAAAGAGAGAACCAGGGTACTAGTAGTACATACCTACAATCCTAGCTACTCAGGAGGCTGAGATTTGAGGATCAAGGTTCAGAGCCAGACCAAGTAGGAAAGTCCATGAGACTCTTATCTCCAAGTAACCACCAGAAAACTAGAAGTGGAGCTGTGACTCGAAGTGGTAGAGCACTAGACGCCTGAGTTCAAGCCTCACAACTGACAAAAAAAAAGGAAAGAGGGAAGGAAGGAAGAAAAGGAAGGAAGGAAGGAAGGAAGGAAGGAAGGAAGGAAGGAAGGAAGGAAGGAAGGAAGGAAGGAAGGGAAGGGAAGGGAAGGTTGATTCTAATCCCCAGCTTACAGGTGACAAAAACAGACTGATTAGCTTCATTCAAGATCACACAGGATCACACAGCTCTGAGGTGGTAGAGGTAGGATTTGAACCCCAGGGCAATGTTACCCCCCAGAACCTAGGGCCTAACTCCCTAGAGAGAAGCTCTTCCCTAAAATGTCTGCACCTCCACACCCTGGGCTGCCAGGCCTTCGCACCTGGTCTCGGCAGGAACATCCAGCTGTGTCTTCCATGGGACTTGACCCAATGCCGTTGGATTCCCTTCTCTCCTGGGGCATCCCTGGCCAGGTCAGACCACAGCTGGCATGCTGGACACCTAATCCTCTGGCCGAGAATTATTCATGTGACCATCCCCAGCTTTCCATAGTCCAGAGAGTCACAGATACCCTGGGCTGGCCCCTCGGTTGTTTGGCTGCCTGGTGCCCCACTGGCCACTGTCAGCTGTCATCTGACCTCTTTCCACCATGCCCTGGGGACCCAGAGTTTAAACATAGCTGAGACTGTTTACAGAAAAGCGCACCTGACACCTGCCTCCAAGGAGTCCCGCATGGTCACCCAGGGTGACTTCCACTCCCTCAACCTTCCTCCTCCCTTAGCAGCGAGCGCTCTTGGCAGGTAGCACGTCCTTAGATATGCATACTTGTATGTCCCAGCTCACTGTCGGTGGGGTGTGGCCTCTTCTCTTCGGGCTTGAACTGAGGGCCTAAGTGCTGTCCTTGAGCTTTTGTGCTCAAAGCGGTGCTCTGCTACTTGAGCCACAGCTCTACTTTCAGCTTTCTAGTAATTCACTGGATATAAGAGTCTCATGAACTTGCCTGCCCAGGCTGGCTTTGAACTGTGGTCCTTAGATCTCAGTCTTCTGAGTAGCTAGGATGACAGGCGTGAGCCACTGGTGACCAGCTTTTGTTTGTACTTTTCATCTCTCTCCCAAGCCCTATTCTGTGTGTGTGTGTGTGTGTGTGTGTGTGTGTGTGTAAGAGAGAGAGAGAATGTGTGTGTGAGCATGTGTGCACGTGCGTATGTATATGCATGTACTGGTCCTGAGGTTTGAACTCAACTCTTGTGTACTGTTTCTGAGCTTTTTTGCTCAAAATTAGCACTCTACTACTTGAGCCACAGCACCACTTCCAGCTTTTTTTGGTGGTTAACTGAAATAAAGTTCCCAGACTTTACTGCCTGGGCTGGCTTTGAACCTCAATCCTCAGATCGTAGCCAAGTAGCTAGGATTACAGGCATGAGCCACCAGCTCCCTCTGCTTTTACTAATTCAAATCTTCTTCTCCATTCTCATTTTGCGACAGCTATGGATAACAAAAGAAAAGCCATTAGCCAGGTGCCCAGGCTGGCTTCAAACCTGGATTCTCAGATCCTAGCCTAATGAGTAGAGAAGATTACAGACATGAGCCCTTGGGCCCCACTGTAGACATATCTTTTTGAAGATTGTCATGTTACCCTTTGCCCTGGGCCTTATTGTAAAGTATGTGTTCTGTTATGATGCAGAGACATTGGCCCTGGCTCACTGGAGGGGAAATGAGTCCCCCTGGAGGGATGTGGCAGAGGGTTTTGAAAATGGATTTCTAGAAAAGTGACTGCCAGGCTTGGAAAAGACAAGAGTGAGGGCAGCCCTTGAGAACTAGGTGGCAGGAATAATGACCCGTGTCCTTAGGGCTGGTCCTCACCTAAGATGTGTCATCTTGGTATCATTGATATTGACAGCTACTCTTGGGCTACCCCCATTTAAGCAAACAGTCCCCTTCCCCAAAGCCTCTGCAAAGGGGAGAGGTTTCCAAAGGAAGATGAGCTGCTAGTGGCACTGGGCCTCCCATTCCAGAGAAAGGACCCCTGGTCTACACTGGGCCTGCTGCTTCTTCTCCCTGCCAGGCTGCTGCTCTGCAGGTCGCTAACTGCCTTCCCTGTGTCCTAGGAGGAGGGTCTCTCCGGACATGTGTGCTGCGGCCCCCAGGGATTTATGGGCCTGAAGAGCAGAGACACCTGCCCCGAGTGGCTGTATGTTACCCCAGTCTTCTGGAACAAAGGTGGAGGGAGGTTGATATGCGTGCTTCCCAGCCCCTCTCAGCTCAGAGTTACCAGCCTGGAGGCAGAGAATCCCTGTCTGGGACCCTCAGTTCTTGGAGATATCCCCCACCCACCCACCCCCATCTCCCAGCAGTCATATCCCTCAATGCCACCAGGAGTGAGTAGTGCTCTCTTTGCCAAGACTAAGCTCAATTTGGGGAAACAAGGAGCTGGAAATCTGGCGGACTTACATGGGCTCCCTGAGGGTTGAATGGATCATCTTATAGTGCCATGCAAGGGTCTTCAGGTTGAAAAACCTCTGTAGCAAGATGATGGTAGCTCATGTCTATAATCCTAGCTACTCCAGAAGCTGAGATCCAAGGATCACAGTTTGAAGCCATCCCAGGCAGGAAAGTTCATGAGACTCTTTTTTTTTTTTTAATTTGCTTTTTTGGAGGTCCGGTCGTGGGGCTTGAACTCTGGGCCTGGGTGCTGCCCCTCAGCTCTTCAGCTCAAGGCTAGCACTCTACCACTTGAGCCACAGTGCCACTTCTGGCTTTTTTCTTTTTGCTTATGTGGTGCTGAGGAATCGAACCCAGGGCCTCATGCATGCAAGGCAAGCGCTCTACCACTGAGCCACCTTCCCAGTCCTCATGAGACTCTTATATCCAATTAAAAATACCAAAAAGCTACAAGTAAAGCTCAAGCAGTAGAGCACTAGCCTTGAGCAAGAACAGCTCAAGGACAGTACACACACACACACACACACACTACCTCCCTCTAGAAAAAGCTAGGGTTAGGAATGTGGTGACAAGAGACTCTGGACTTGTCCTCATTAGCTTAGAACATGAGCCAATGGACCTGGCAGGACAGACGGGCTTCCTAGAGGAAGTGATGCCTATACTATTCAGGAGAAAGGGGAAACCCATCAAGAAACTGGAGTAGAGAGAAAGAAGGCTAAATAGAGGCGGCAGCTTGGGCACAAACCTAGGAATGAGAAAGGTCATGGTCAGGGTAGGAAGTAGCAAAGCTTCCTGATTCTGCATCCGATTTGGGAGGACAAGGTCAAAGGGAGGTATGGAAGGTTATTCCTTTGCAGGGATCTTAGGTCTGTTTGTTTTTTTTTTTCCTGGGGCTTGAATTCAGGGCCTGGATGCTGTCCCTTAGCTTTTGCACTCAAAGCTGGTGCTCTACCACTTGAGCCAAAGCACCATTTCCAGCTTTTTGGTAATTAAATGTAGACAATAGTCTCATGGACTTTCCTGCCCAGACTGAATTCAAACAGGGATCCTCAGATCTCAGCCTTCTGAATAACTAGGATTGCAGGCATGAGCACTAGTACCCAGCCATTATGTCTATTTTCTTTTGTTTACATTGACTGGATTCTTGAGAGTTGTATTAGTTACTTCTCTGTCCAGTGTGGCAAAATACCTGACATAAAGCAAGGAAGGAGCTATTTACTTTGTTCAGTTTCAGAGGTTTCAGTCCATCAAGGTGGGGAGAGCCTGGTGGGAGACAACTGTTGAGTTTATGGCAGCTAGGAAGCAGATGGAATGGTGTTTCTCATGGTGGACAGGAAGCAGAGCCAGGAGGCCCACCCAAGGACCCACCATTCAGACTGCTTCCCCCAGCCAAGGAGAAAGTTCCTCCGCCTTCCCAATGATCTATGTAAAATTTGAATGGGTTAATGGACTAAAGTATTAAATCAGAGCCCTCAGGCTCTCCACATCCCTAGAAACACCCTTACAGACACATCTTGCTATGTTCTACCAGTCTCCTAGGTGTCTCTTAGCTCCATCTTGTAGACAATCTAGACTTGCCATCACAAGGGCAACTCCAGTGAGACCCCCTACTTATTTGTTCAGCCAACAAACACTTAACTAGACCTACTATATTCCAGATTTTGAGATAGATTGTTAGACAATGCAGACAAAAATTCTGGTCTTTGTGTTTCTTTTCTTCCTTAAGGACACAGCCAGGTGGTTCATGCCTGTAACCTTAGCTCCTCAGGAAGCTGAGATCTGAGGATCAGAGTTAGAAGCCAGCCTGGGCAGAAAAATCCACTAGACATATCCCCAGTTATCCAGAAAAAAAAAAAGCTGAAAGTGGAGACATGGCTCAAGGAGTAGAGCACCAGTCTTGAGTGAAAAAGCCAAGAGGAAGCATGAGGCCTTGAGTTCAAGTCCCAGAACAGGCACAGAAAAAATGAATAAATACAGTAGAATTGCTCAATTTTAAGTGCTAAAGCACTGTGGAGGGAAAAAAGTAGAGTGAGAGAATTGGGCTTGCTGAGACTGAGGAAAAGCCCATGCAGAAGGTGACATTGTGAACACCAAAGCAGGAGGTGGACACGCTTGTCACTGGGTGTTTGCAAGAAGACCCTGCCAGGCAGGAGGCGGCTCTTTCAAAGCCACAGCAAGGTGTCCACGTGATCATGGCAGAGCCTATAAGATGTGTCAGAGCCAGAGCACAGATCAGAACAGGCTTCTTGGCCAGTTAGAACGTCAGCTTTAACCCAATAGCAGTGGCTCACACCTGTAATCCTAGCTACTCAGGAGGCTGAGATCTGAGGATCACAGTTTCAAGCCAACACAGGCAGGGAAGTCCAGGAGACTCTTATCTGCAATTAACCAGCTAAAAAGCCAGAAGTGGAGCTGTGGCTCAAGTCTGTGGTAGAGTGCTAGCTTTTGGCAGAAAAGTTCAGGGACAGTGCTCAGGCCCTGAGTTCAAGCCCCCAGGACCAGCAAAGAGGAAGAGCAGGAAGGGGGTGGGGAAGAGGAGGAAGAAGAGGAAGAACTGCTTTCAACATGTCAGCATGGACATTTTTGGAAAGTTCTGGGCCAGAACACACACACACACACAGAACGGAAGTGGGGGTGGGGGGATCTTTCTGGTTATGCAGAGATCTGACTGCAGGGGTTGGGGTGGAGGAATGGAAAGAAAAGAAGGCTGCTGGAGGTCCAGGTAAGGGGTGAGGGTAGCGTCTGGAAGCAGCAGAAGAGGGGGATCTGATGGGTGCAGACAGGTTTGAAGAGCGAGGCCAGCTGGATATGTGGGACGGAGGGCTGGACAGGGACACCCACGTTGGCCCTGTGTCACCTGTTAGTCTGCATGAGGTACAGGACCTGTCCTGGACTGGGCACAGAGGATGTAGGAGCATGTAGGTAGGGCTGAAAGCCACCAAGCTCAAGCGTACCTTTGTCACCACTGCTCCCCACCAGAGCCACATCAGGAGGCGGCTGTTCATGTTCCGGTTTGGGGACCGCAAGACCAGGATGAACTGGGTCCACGTGCACAATCTGGTGCAGGCTCACTTGCTGGCGGCCGAGGCCCTCACCGCCTCCAAGGGCTACGTGGCCGTGAGTGTCCAAGGGTGCCCCATGGGGTGCAGGCAGGGGCCCTGTCCCTGAGGAAGACCCAGTGGTGCTGGGGTGAGGGGTGGCATCCTCAGAGACCATCATTGGCTCTTCACAGTGACTCTGTGAGGATGGTACTGACTCAAAGTAACAGCCACCAAGTGCTAACGCTTTGCATTTAATCCTCCTAAAGCCCAACAGGGAGGTTCTGTTGGTATCCTCCCATTGCTCAGATGAGAAACTGAGGACAAGCACCTGGGGAACTCACACCTGTAACCCTAGCTACTCAAGAGGCTGAGATCTAAGGTTTAAGGTTTGAAGCCAGCCTAGGCACGAGTGTCTGAGACTCTTATTTCCAATTAACCAGAAAAAAAAAGCCAGAAGTGGAGGTGCAGCTCGAGTGGCCAAACACTAGCCTTTAGTGAAAAGTTAAAGGACAGCACTTAGACCGTGAGTTCAAGCCCCAGTATTAACACACACACACACACACACACACACACAGAGCTGAGTGACAGTGACTCAAGCCTGTAATCCTAGCTACTCAAGAGGCTGAGATCTGAGGCTCAAGGTTCAAAGCCAGCCTAAGCAGGAAAGTCCATGAGACTCTTATCTCCAATAAACCACACACACACACAGAGTACAAGAAGTAGAGCTGTGACTCAAGTCATAGATTGCTAACCTTGAGCACAAAAGCTCAGGAACAGCTCTGAGGCCCAGAGTTCAAGCCCTAGGACCAGCAAAACAAAAACAAAAAAACACCACCACCTGAAGCCTGGCGTGGTTGAGTTGAGTGACTCTCAGGCTGCACAGCTGGTCAGTGTGGCAGCCCCAGAATGCAAAGGGAATATAGTCCCGGTGTTTCCCCAAGCCTGAGAACTGCCCAAGAGAATGAGGTTTAAAGCAGCTTCTGGAAGCCATCTGCAAGAATGGGATGGGAATGGTGAGCAGATACCCAACTCTCCACCCTTCCCTGTGTCTCCCTCAGAGCGGGCAGGCGTACTACATCAACGACGGAGAGAGTGTCAACGTCTTTGAGTGGATGGCCCCCCTGGTAGGTGTTCAGGCACCCCTCCCTGAGTGAGAACCCCCATCCCGTCTCCTCTTCCTCTCCTACTGCCAAAACTCAAAGGATTTCACACTGTACCCCAGCTGTGGCCAGTGTCACTGAGCTCTGGTTGCCCCAAACTTCCCTTGATTGCTAACTTGTGGGCTTCCTAGTGGTGCTAGGGGCTTGCTCCTGTAATCTTAGCTATTCAGGAGGCTGAGCTGGGAAGAACAGTTTCAAGCCAGCCTAGGCAGACAAGTCCATGAGACTCTTATCTCCAGTTAACCAGCAAAAAGCCATATGGGATGTGTGGCTCAAGCCTTGAGCACCAGGGTCTCTGTTTCTGAGCTACTATGAAGAGTACCACAAGGAGAGTTCACATACACATTTTTGGTGTGGATATGCCCTTTTATTTCTGAAACACCTTTGCCATTCTGTATCTCCCCAGCTCCAATTTCTCCACGTACTGCCAGCCCTTGCTAGGATCTGTCTTTTTGATCAGGAGAGTTTTTTGTGCAAGTGGAAAAATTCTATTGACTCAGTGCCTGCCTGTCTCTTCAAGCATCTCCTTCTACCTTCCACACACGTCTGGTGGTTTGGACAGCAGAAGTCCATTCTAGAAAAGCTCCCAATTCTACTTAAGTGCCAGGGAACTTCATTATGTGTAGGCAGCTGGAATTAATAACTAAGGGATTTGAAGATCCCAGGTTATATTTCCTCCTTCTCCCTCCCCTACCATTCAATTCCTGCTTGAGTTGTTCTGACCATGGAGTAACTTTTGTTTTAAGATTGGCTCAGGTGTAAGGATGTCTTGGGGTCTGCCATTGTGAGCTATGGGACGGGGGAGATCTCTGCTGGCTCCAAGTAGAGGGAATAGGTGGTCTTTTCATACAGGCCCTAGAACATTTTTTTTCTTTCTGGAGGAGAGGGGACAATCCTGGGGTTTGAACTCAGGGCCTGGGCCTGAGCTTCTTTTGCTCAAAACTAACACTCTACCACTTTAAGCCACAGCTCCACTTTTGGTTTTCTGGTGGTTAATTGGAGATAAGAGTCTCATGGACTTTCCTGACAAGGCTGACTTTTGAATCATGATCCTCAGATCTCAGCCTCCTTAATAGCTAAGATTACAGGTGTGAGCCACTGGTACCAGGCTTGGAACAACCTATTCTTATCTCAGACCATGTTTGTTTGGCAGTTTGAGAAGCTAGGATACAGCCAACCCTGGATCCAGGTACCTACATCCTGGGTTTACCTGACAGGTAAGCCTGTGTGTATTAAAGCCTTCCATGCACCAGGGGTGTGTGTGTGTGTGTGTGTGTGTGTGTGCATATTTTACCTTGCTTGAAACTCAGGGCCTGGACTAGAATGAGACAAAACATATACCCAGCCCACTGGATGTGCATAAGCAATTCTTGCTAAATTTATCACCCATGGCAGATGGTATAGCTCAAGGTGGAGCACCTACTTAGCATGTAAAAGACCTTGGCTAGATCCTCTGTGTAGAGGCCAAAATCATTATCACCATAGCCCCTCATGCCCTTCGATAGGTCTGCCCCACTTAAATCCTAGTGTGCTTGTGTGGTTCCTGTGATTGAGTCCTCCCTAAAGATGAGGAGATTGGGACTTCTGAGAGGTCAGTGTCTGGGGTGTTCAGTGAGAACTGAGAGCAACAGCATCCTCCCTTCCCCTCCAAGTCCATTGCAAGTTAGGACCACTTTGGAAGACTCCATTTGAGTCCTCACCCTCAGATCAGACTTTCCTTCTACCTCCACCCCAACAGCTGCCCTGTATTCTTCTAGCACCCCTCTGCTGGCGACCCTCAAATCACCACAAAGGGCTGCATTCTTGCTGCACCTTTCTTTAGGTGCTTGCCACTGAAAACAATTGTTTTTCCTTTCTCTCTCTCTCTCCTTCCTTCCTTCCTTCCTTCCTTTCTTCCTTCCTTCCTTCCTTCCTTCCGTGCCTTTACTGGGCTTGAATGCAGGGTCTGGGCGCTGTCCCTTCACCTTTTTGCTAAAGGCTGACACTCTACCAGTGGTAGAGTGGTTAGAAATAAGTCTGGGGCTGGGAATGTAGCCTAGTGGTAGAGTGCTTGCCTAGCATACATGAAGCCCTGAATTGGATTCCTCAGTACCACATAAACAGAAAAGGCTGGAAGTGGTACCGTGAGTCAAGTGGTAGAGTTCAAGCCCCAGGACTTGCACAAAAAAAGCGGGGGAGGAGGAGGAAGAAGAGGACAATGATAATAAGTAGTCTTGTGAACTTTCCTGCTTGGACTGGCTTCCAACCTCGGTCCTCAGGACTCAGCCTCCTGAGTAGCTACATTACAGGCTTGAGCTTGGCTAGCAGTTTTTGTTGTTGTTGTTTTGTTGGTCGTGGGACTTGAACTCTGGGCCTGGGCGCTGTCCCTCAGCTCTTCAGCTCAAGGCAAGGTTAGCACTCTACCACTTTAGCCACAGCACTGCTTGCGGCCTTTTCTGCTTATGTGATGCTGAGGAATCGAACCCAGGGTCTCATACATGCAAAGCCAGCACTCTGCCACTGAGCCACCTTCCCAGCCCCAGCAGTTTCTTTGTTTAAGTAGCTCAGGGCTTCAAGCGCAGGGTGAGGAGTTCCAATCTCTCTCCTACCCAAGACTGGGGTGGGGAGGAGGAGAGGAAGGAAGGACAGGAGTGGGGTCCACTAAAAAAAGGAACCAAAGAGAACTTTGTATAGTCTCTGGTTTCTTCAAACCCTTCCAGTCAGTCAGTATTATTGGAATAAGAAGTGATGTGACCCATCTCCCAGCTAACAAGGCACACCTGCGGTTTAGAGGCATTTATGACTTTGGCAAAGGAAACGCCACGCCAGTAAAGCAAATGATTTGTAGCTTAGGAGCTCCCTAAGGTTTGCCAGCTAGGCCGGCCCGCGCCCGCTTCCTTCCCGCCCCTCCCTCCCCTCACTGACTCCCCTCTCTCCTCACTGCCCTGGCCACGCCCCTACCCTTGCCGGCCACGCCCTACCCTCGCCGGCCACGCCCTACCCTCACTGACTCCCCTCCCTCCTGGCGGCCCTGACCACGCCCCTCCCCTCACTGACCACGCCCTCCCCTCACTGGCTCCCCTCCTTGCGGCCCTGGCCACGCCCCTCACATAGCAGGCCACGCCCCTCCCCTCGCTGGCTCCCCTCCCTCCTTGCAGCCCTGGCCACGCCCCTCCACGGCCACGCCCCTCCCCTCACTGGCTTCCTTCCCTCATCGCGGCCCCGCCCACCATCTCCCCCCTCCCCTCCTTCCGTTCCTCACCCGCCTTTTCTCCACTCGCTGCCCCCACCCCTCGATGGCTCCTTCCCCCTCCATCCTCTCCTTCTTCACTAACCCAGATCGCTAACCGGCTGCGCTCTGCCCTCCCCATTCTATCTCCCTCCCGCCCCTCGCCCTGCAGCCACAGTGATGGAGTACCTGCATCTGGCCCTGAGGCCGGTCTGCAACATCCCGCCACTGCTCACCCGCAGCGAGGTAAGGAAGAGGGGTACCCCGGGCGGGGGGGGGGGTGGCTGGGCCCGCGCCTCTGCTTTCCCCTTCCTCCCCTTCTCCACACCTCCAATGCCTGCTGCCTCATCCCATGGGCCTCATGGCTGGATACTTATCAGGGTATCATTCACTCATTCATTTATTTGGTGGTACTGGGCTTTGAACTCCGGATTTTGGTGCTTACAGGGCAGGATGCAACCTCCAGCCCTGCCTTTCTCCTTTCTAAAACGCCAACCTCTGGGATTTTTGCTCAGGCTGTGCCCTGTATGCAACGCCACAACTAAAGCTCATTCCTCACCAGTGCCAGGCGTAGCGTATCTTTCCAGTCAGACTGGAGGTTCCCAAAGGCAGGTTCCCGGATGTCACTTTTCAACCCCTTCATCAACCCGGCTGTCAGCACACATACACACACTCACACAAAACCTGGTATCGCCAGACTCACAGTTCATTCCCATTGCATGGGGGCTGTGTGTTAACTACCTACCATGGATGGCAGTGGTTTTATGCTTGCTTACCACATACAGTTTCAAAGAGAGGATGCTTTCATGCAGACTAAACAGGAAGGCAACAGGTGATATTCCTGGATAGTTGTTTTAAAAAAATCCGTCCTATACATTTGTGCTTGATTCTCTCAGATACCCTGCTAATAGGAAGAGCAAAAAGATTACAATGAGAAGCTGAGTATTAGAGAAATGACTGATTTATCCAAGGCCCAGCACTTTTTAACCTACGAAGGAGTGGTAAAGGGAAAATATACCAAAGACAGAAGCAATTCTTCTAGGGGTGGTGGTACATGCATTCAAGAGGCTAAAGCAGATGGATCATGAGTTGGAGGCCATACCAAGTCATGTGGGCTACATAGACTTAAAAGAGAAAGAAAAGAGCAAGGGGCCAGTGGCTGACACCTATAATCCTAGCTACTTAGAAGGCTGAGAAACAAGTTCAGAACGAGCCTAAGCAGACAGATTCATGACACTCATCTCTAATTAGCCAGGAAAAAAAAACAATGGAGAGGAGGCATGAATCAAGTGGTAGCGAGCCAGCTGTGGACATAAAAGCTGAAAGCACAAGACCCTGAGATCAAGCCCTGGTTCCTGCAAAAACAAAAAAAGAAAGAAGTAAAAAAAAGGAAAGCTTGTTTAGTTTACCCTTTTATCCATGCAGATTGGTAAAGAGATAATAAACACAATAGGAGGGCATGAAATTCAATGAAATACCCTCCTAGGTCACTTATATAAGTGGTATACTTCTGGCTTTCAAACTCAGACCCATGTGATTCCAAGGTTAATTATTAGCTTGTAGAAAGTATCAGGAATCACATTGATGACCAACAAAAAAGCTGCCAACGTGCTACTGAACTGTGGCCAGTTATACTGATTTAGCCACCTTTCTTGTCTATACTGGATTTCCTTGTTTAATTCAGGGATTGAGGATTATTAATTGGGGAAGTATGAAGGCTGAGGCTCGTGCGCCCTCTGCTGGTTCATCGGTGACACGCCAGTCCCCGTGTAGCTCACAGACCAAAGAAGAAAGCCCAGAAACCCAGATATACTCCAGGGAAATAAGGAGGAATTTAACTTCCTAGCCTGCATAACAGCACTTAAGCCAGCGATGAGGAAGTCTGGGAGGAAGCCAGTTAGGCCTGATCTCTGCAAACACTGCCAGGATTTGCTTATATGGTTTTCTTATATGGTTCCCATATAATAAGTCCTTAGTATTATTATTTTTTGTCACTCCTTGGGCTTGAATTCAGGGCCTGGACGCTGTCCCTGAGCTTGTTTTTGCTCAAAGCTACCATTTGAGCCACAGTACCACTTCTGTTTTTTTCTGTTTATGTGATACCGAGGGATCGAACCCAGGGCTTAGTGCATGCTAACACTAAGGCAAGCACTCTACCGCTAAGCCACATTCCCGGCCCTAGTAATTTGTTTTTTAATATTGACTTATTCAGCTGGAATAAACTTACTTCTGTAGTCCTTCAAGCCCTGAACTTACTACCTGAAGCAAGAAAGGGACAAAAACTGGATTCTTCAAGCCAAGCACCAGTGGCTCACTCCTATAATCCTAGACACTCAGGAGGCTGAGATAGTAGTTTAAAGCCAGCCCAGGCAGGAAAGTCCATAAGACTTTCTCTCTCCAATTAACCAGAAAAGAAAGAAAAGGGGGGGGGGAACTAGCTTCCCTGCCTCCTCCACAGTAGTGTCCAGGACCAGAGGTTTGACACCAAGCAGGTGTTTCGCTGCTATAGGAAAATCATGTCGCTGGTGTCTTCTTCCACAGTGTCCAGCTTTGAAACAAGAGGAGGCAATGACACTGTATGACATGGTTAGAATGTGGCTGTTCTGTGTGACCTTAGGCAAGTCACTTAACCTCTTTAATCTTGAATTTCCAAATACCTACAGAGGAAATGGTGCCATCTCAGAGGAGTAAATGAGACAAGCCATATAAATGCCAACCAGAGTACTGTTCCATAATTGATAGCTATCTTTATTACCCTTGAAGTTGGTGGGCCTCAGGCCATATGGCAGAGCAAGGGGGGGGGGAGAGCAGCTCGAGGAACTACTTGTGCGTAACTGAATTCTCTTAGGGACCCTTAATCAGTTCAGCAGGGAGGGGTGAAGCCTGCGTCTGAGGCTGGGGATCCAAAGCCCTTGGGGGGGGGGTGCGGGGAGGCGGGGGAGTATTTTCCCTGAGATCCAAACTCTGGCCACAGACAGGAAGGACATTCGGCTTCATCTAGCTGGTATCTCAGAACCGGTCCAAGGCCTTCTGAAAACCAGCACTGCCATGCTAGGCCGCGAAGAGGTGTTGATCAGGGTGTGAATTTAGCAGGGCTTCCGTGGAACAGGTGTGGGGAAGGCACCCTGGAGGCGGGGCCCTCCAAAAACCAAAAAGTGAAGCGTGGAGATGACCTTCCCGAGGAGGGCATCTCGGGAACAAGACGCAGCAGCGGGTCCTTTCAGATCGCTGCGATGAAGGGCAAGGCAGGGAATGCTCGGCCCTCCCACTAGCCCGGCCCCCGCTGCCCCGTCCCCCCCCACCGCAGGTGCACAGCGTGGCCGTGACGCACACCTTCCGGATCGCCAAGGCCCGCGCGCAGCTGGGCTACGCGCCAGACAAGTTCAGCTTCGCGGACGCCGTGGAGCACTACGTGCGGTCCACGGCTCGGCAGCCCCGCGGCCCCACGGCGCGGACGCTCCTGCGGCTGCTGCTTGGGCTGCTGCTGCTGCTCGGCCTCATCAGCCTGGGTCTGCACTTCCTGCAGCCTCTGCAGGCGGCCGTGCAGCGGCTCTGATCGCGCGCGGCCCGCGGGAGTCCGCCGGGCCTTTACCTTTCCCGGGGGCCGGTACTCGCCCTCCCACTGCTGGCCACGCCCTCCTCGTTTCTTGCTATTGGACTGTTGAGCCCGCCTCCTCCTGACACGCCCATAGCCCCGCCCCTGCGTCCTGGCCACGCCTCTTTCTCCACTCTGACTCCACCCTATGACGTAGCCAGGTCTCATAACCTGCTCCACCTCGGAGGTACCACCTCCCGCTACTGGCCCGCCGCCTCTTCACTTCTGGTCCTTGGGCGGGCCTCTGCGTGCTCACCACGCCCCCTGAATTCTGGTTGGACACGCTCAATCAAGCCCCGCCTTCCCCGAGTCCTGGCCACGCCTCTTTCTCCACCCTTGGACCTAGCCCTTTCTCACCACCTGCTTCCCCTAGGGGACCTTCTCCCGGCTCCGGCCCAGAGCTGGTGGGCCCTGGCCACACCCTCTGGGCTCAATCCCTCCGGCTCCCAGGAGCGACTTTCCTTTCCGGCCCCGCCTCCCGGGCGGGTGCGCTCTGGCCCCGTCGCCGCGGATTTGTAGGCCCGGAGCTTGGCGAGTCTGCAGCCGCTTCCCAGGGCCGGGACTCCTCGCTGCCCGGGCATCTCCGAGCACGTCTGAGGTCGCTTTGTAATCCTGGGTTTTAGACCCGTTGTAGCCGCGTGCGTTTGATCTGCCCTCACTCACGCCGATCTCCGTGGGCTGATAGCCCGGGTGTGGGGCTACCTGGGACCAGGGCTTCCCTGCAGTCGGGCCGGGCCTTTATGAATCTGGGGAAAGACTCATCAACATGAGTACAAATACGGCACAAACAAGTTCCAGGGGAAAAAAAGGAAAATTAAAGAATTGAATGTCTCCAAATTTGTATCGTTTTGATGAGAAAATAAAGTTTAGTCCTATTTAAGGCTTTGATATTCCTTCGATGTGTTGTTGATGGCAGTCTCCAGCCTCTTTAAGGAAGGGTTGAGCACCGAACTTCCCTTTCAAATGATTTGTTTTAAGTAGTACAAGGGGAGTTAATTCATGGTGTCAGGTTATGAGTACAAAACATCACTTGATCTGTGTGACTCCTGCCATCATCTCCCCACCACCACCACTGCCAGAGATCTTGTGTGTGTCTCTGCAGGGCTTGAGCTCTGGGCTTGGGCACTGACCCTGTGCTCCTGTTCAAGGCTAGAGCACTACCACTTTGAGCCACTGCACCACTTCTGGTTTTCTGGTAGTCAATTGGAGATGAGTCTCACAGAGGTTCCTGCCCCCGCTGGCTTTGAACCGCGATCCTCAGATCTCAGCCTCCTGAGTAGCTAGGATTACAGGCATGAGCCACCAGCGCCCGGCTTGGACTTTATTTTTTACTTTATTTGTTTATTTTTTTTGCCTGTGCTGGAGCTTGAAGTCAGGACCTTGCACTCTTGGCTTTTTCACTCAGGGCTGGCACTCTACCACTTGAGCCATATATCCTCTTCTGGCTCAATTGGAGATAAGAGTCTCTCATAGGCTTTTCTGACTCAAGCTGACTTGCAAATGGGGTCCTCAGATTTCATATCCTTGGTAGCTAGGATTACAGAAGTGAGCCACCAGGGTCCTGATAATGGCTTTTATTTATATAACTTGGCAGGAGGGGCAATACTGGGGCTTGAACCCAGGGCTCCCTGCTTGGCTTTTGTGCTTCAGGCTAGTGATCTAGCTCTGGAGCCACACCTCCACTTCTGGCTTTTTGCTGGGTAACTAGAGATTAGTGTCTGCAGGATTTGTCTGTTCAGGCTGGCTTGGAATGGTGATCCTCAGATCTCAGCCTCTTGAGCAGCTAGGATTACAAGCATGGGTCACAGGGGCCCAATTTCAGCCTCATCTCTTGTCATTGGTCCATTCTGCTGACATTCCTGTATTCGCCACCTCCAGTTGCCTATTATGCAATATCAAGGCCAGCTAAACATTACTTTACTTCCCCTGGTCCAGGTTAGCAAGTTTCCTGGTGAACTCCGCTCAGCGATGTAATTAATAATGAAAGTAAGCCAGGCTCTGATGGCTCACACCTGTAATCCTAGCTACTCAGGATCAAGCGGTAAAGTGCCAGCCTTGAGTAGAAAAAGCTAAAGGAGAATGCCCTGGGCCCTAAGTTCAAGCCCCAGAACTGGCACCCAAAAAGATAATTAATAAAAATATCTGTAACTGTGTTTTACATGACTGCCTTGCTCGGGCTGTGGGACCTCAGGCTGAGCTGGGCTTCTGATATAGTAGCTGGTTGTTGAATGAATAAACAAGGAAGTTGACACTGTGACCTCAAGGTTGACATCCCAATGTGGGGCCCATTCTACCAGACCCAGAGGTTTTTGGGTATCTGGCAGAGCCTCCAAAAGCTCTGGGCAAGCAGAGCCTAATCCAGAGTCATTCTCACCTTTCTTTGGCTATGAGAGGTAAGGACACCTAATTCCTGTGGCCTCAGCCTACAAGCAGTTAGACCTAGACAACTTTTTAGGAGGTAAGTGGGGGGTGGGGGGCTGAGATAAGACCCCCTGGAAGAAAATGAGCAGATTTTCTAATTTTAAATATGTTTTTATTATCTTTAAGTAGTAGAAAGGAGTTACCATTCAGTAAATCAGCTTATAAAAAATGCATCCCGACTGATTCACCCCTTCCATCATTCTCCCCTCGTGTAATGGCTTTTTTATTTGTTTTGTTTTGTTTGAAAAGAATGGAATTGGTGAGAGAGATAGGTGTGTACTGGGCTAGAGGGTGAAGAAGGCTTGAACTGATTCCTTTCTCGTCTCCCTTATTTTTTTCCCTCTCCCTTATTTAAAAAAAGAAATAGTCTCAGGAGGAAGAAGAAGAAATTTTTAAAAAGAAGAAGAAATGAGGCTTGGAGATTCAAAGTTGCATTCGTAGTAGGAAAAAAAAAGCAATTGTACGGGTGTGGCAGCGGTGGGATTCGAACCCACGCCATCGAAATGACTGGAGCCTAAATCCAGCGCCTTAGACCACTCGGCCACGCTACCGCCCGCTTCTGGCTGTGTCCTTCACAGTAAAGTTAGTGTGACGACGCAGCCCTCAGTGCAAGCTCCACCCTCAGAGGTTTGCGCATGCTCAGTTTGCGCCGGTGGCTAACTTATGCTCCGCCCTAACTTTTTGAAACGGTTAGTCGTGATGGTCTCGTCACCGACCCCAACAAGGACAGTAGGGATGAATTACTAAAAAGGAAAGAAGAATTCTTAAAATGTTAAACACTGATGTCATCCTCGCGCGAGTGCAATTTGATTTGCTTTTCCCATGAGCTTCTGCCTGCGACCACCAGGTGGCAGTGCTGCGCTGCCGCTTCCTCCAAGCAGGGCGGGGGGGCGGAATCTCGGGTTTGCAGAGTTCAGCCTGTGACCCCTCTGCTACTTTCTTGGCAGGCGTGAGCACCCTCAGTCAGAAATATTAACCCATTTCACCCCGGGGCATCTGTCCCGGTTGTCCAGCCATAGCCAGCAGTAACCAGCCTCCCAATATTTTTTGATGATCCAAGATATTTTAGAAAAATGTAACAAATTGAAGCCCAGCCTATCAAACCTTCATTACCCACTTTTCAGAATTTCTCAGATCTGCCTCAAATCTTTTTTAAAATATAATTTTATTGTTATCATTCAGGTGTTGTACAGAGGATTTACCACTCTAAGTCAGATGAGTACTTTTGTGACAATGTCACCCCTTCCTTCACTTTCTCCCAATTTCCCCCTCCTCTTCCTGCCCTACTTCAAATCGTTAAAATTAAAAAAAAAGAAAGAAAAAGAAAAAGAATGGAGCCTATGTAAAGATAATAGAAAATATTTTTTTTAAAGAATGGAACTTGTTTAGTGGTAGAGCACTTGCCCAACAGGTACAAGGCCTAGATTCCATGCCCAAAACAAAGCAAACACTGGTAGCTAAAATTCAACTCTCTTTAGAGCAAGTTCAAGGCATTGCTGTTGTCATGGCTACCTCTTCTTCCTCCTCCTCTTCCTCCTCCTTCTCCTCCTTCTCTTCCTTCTCCTGCTCTTCCTTCATTCCACAGCAGTTTCCAATCATTCTAGGTTTTTTTGGTTTGTTTTATTTTCCCCTTAATTTTCCATGTAGTTATACATTTCTCTGCAACATTAAGGAAGAGACAACACCCAGAGCTGTAAGGACAGTAGATATGTTACACTGAAGGACGCTCTGGAAAAAGAACTTGTAAGTATATTCCCTTAGGCGGCAAAAGGAACTTTACAGCTGGAATTAAATTCAAGACCTTCAGATGGGTTAAGTAGCCTATTTATTCCCAATGTAATCACCAGGGTCCTTACAAAAGATGCCGGTGCTTGTGGCTCACACCTGTAATCAATCCCAGCTACTTAGCCATCTGACATGGGGCATTGTGGTTCCAAGCCAGTCCAGGCAGGAAAATCTGTGAGACTCTTATCTCCAATTAACCAGCACAAAGCTGGAAGTGGAGCTCAAATAGCAGAGCACTAGTCTTGAGCAGAAAAAGCCAAGTGAGTATATGAGGTCCTAAATTCAAACCCCAGTATGCACACACTCAGTTCAAAGTCAGCCTGGAAAGAATGAGGGAGTGGGTGACACTATTCAAAAGGAAATGTACTCATTACCTGACTTATGTAACTGCAACCCCTCTGTACATCACCTTTACAATAAAATTTAGTTTTTTAAATAAAAGGTAATATTTTTTTAAGCCAGCCTGGTAAGAAAGTCCATGAGATTTTTTTCTTCAATGAACCACCTGAAAAATGGAAGTGGAGCTGTGGCTCAAAGTGGTGGAGCGCTAGCCTTGGGCAAAAGAGCTCAGGGACAGAGCTCAGGCCCTGAGTTCAAGCTCCCTGACTCCCCCCCCCCCACACACACACACAGAAAACATACAAGGGAGAGGCAGGAATCAGAGTAGGGTACACATACATGGGAGGTACACATGCATAGGGGAGGGACTGAGTAATCCAGGAGTAAGCCCAGAAATACGAGGAGCCTTTGCAAGCTGGATGATGTCAGGAAACAGGCCGGGAACCTCCAGATGGGGAGCCCAGGTGTCTGACCTATGGCCTCTAGAATACTAACAGCAATCATTTTTTTCTTGTTGCTTATGTGGTGCTGAGGAATCGAACCCAGGGCCTCAGGCATGCGGGGCAAGCACTCTACCACTGAGCCACCTTCCCAGCCCCTTAACAGCAATCATTTTATGTTGTATCGACTCACTACATTTGTTCCAGCAGCAATAGGAAGCAAATACAGTGCGCGAATTGAACCTCCTGTGCGTTTATTGGCTGTGTGACCTGGGGAAATGCCCCTCTCTATGGGCCTGTGTTGCTCATCGCTGGAATGGAGGTGCTACCTCACAGGATTGGGTGGGAAGGAAGGTTCCTTCCATGCTTTCTTTCTGTAAACATTTCCTGAGCCCCTACAATGTGTCAGGCCCTCTTCTGGTTGTCAGAGAATGAACAAAGATCAATTATGGAGCTGGGAATGTCGCTCAGTGGTAGAGTGCTTGCCCAGCATGCATGAAGCCCTGGGTTCATGAAGCCAGAACTGGCACTGGGGCAAAAGTGGTAGAGTGCTAGCCTTGAGCAAAAGAAGCTCAGGGACAGTGTCCAGACCCTGAGATCAAGCCCCAGGACTGGGGGGTGGGGAGATCAATTATGGTAATACAGCCAAGCATTCAGAGGAATCTCTGCCTAACACCAAGGGATATTGATGGTGGTAACTCCACACCTGCAGACCCTCCCTGGTCCTTGGCCCAGAATTGGCCTGTTGGCATCCCATGTACACCTTCCAGCTCCCTGCTGGTAAGTGTGTGTGTGTATATATATCTCCCACCAGTCCTGGGTCTTGAACTCAGGGCCTAGGTGCTGTACCTGAGCTTCTTTTGCTCAAGGCTAATGCTCTACCACTTTGGCCACAGCACCACTTCTGGCTTTTTCTGTTTATGTGTTACTGAGGAATGGAACCCAGGGCTTCATACATGCTAGGCAAGCACTCTACTGCTAAGCCATAATCTCAGCCTGTGCTTGTCAATATTTATGGATCTCTCTAGCCTGATAATGGGGAGACCTTGCTATGACATCAACTCCAGGAATACAGGTTTTGTTCTCCCAGTGCTATATCCCCCAGACCTAAAACACAGTTGGCCACAAGAATAATCCTAGGAGCTAGGTGCCTGTGGTTCACCCTGCAATCTCAGCTACTCAGTAGGCTGAGCTCTGAGGATCATGGTTCAAAGACAGCCCAAGCAGGAAAGTTTGTGAAATTCTTATTTCCAAGGAAATCAAGCTGTGGCTTGAGAGGTAGAGTGCTAGTCTTGAGCAAAAGGAGCTCAGGGACAGCACCCAGGCCCTGAGTTCAAGCCCCTATACTGGCATGCACGCATGCACGCGTGCACACACACACACACACACACACACAATTGTAGAAAAAGTGGCTTTTTTGTTGTTGTCAGTCATGACACTTGAACTCATAGCCTGGGCACTGTTCCTGAGCTGTTTTGCTCAAGGGTAGAACTCTACCACTTTGAGCTATAGCTTTGCTTCTGGTTTTCTGGTGGGTTCATTGGAGAAAAGAGTCTCACAGACTTTCCTGCCTGAGCTGCTGGCTTTGAACTGTGATCCTCAGGTCTCAGCCTCCTGAGGAAGCAGATATGAGCGGCTGGCACCCAGACAGCTTTTTTTCTTTCTTTCTTTCTTTCTTTTATTTGGCAGTTGTGGGGCTTGAACTCTGGGCCTGGGCGCTGTCCCTCAGCTCTTCAGCTCAAGGCGAGCGCTCTACCACTTGAGCCACAGCGCCACTTCTGGTTTTCTAGTGGTTTATTGGAGATAAGAGTCTCACGATCTCCTGCCCGGGCTGGCTTTGAACCGCGATCCTCAGATCTCACCCTCTTGAGTAGCTAGGATTACAGGCGTGAGCCACCGGTGCCTGGCTCAGCCTCTTGAGTAGTTAGGATTACAGGTATGACCCCCCCCCCCAGGACCCATCTCTTCTTGCTTTTTTGTTTTTCTGGTGCTGGGGATCACTCCCAGAACCTCACCCATGCTAAGCATGCTATTCTACCACAGAGCTACAGGCCCAGCTTTGGTTTTTCCTTCTTGGTTAAGATTTTCATGCATTTGAATATAGAGTAAGAGGCAAATGCTCCTGTCTAGAGCCTAAGAGTCACCCAACTTCTATTTTTTGGGGGGGAGTCAGTCTTGGGGCCTGAACTCTGGGCCTGAGCACTGTCCCTTAGCTCTTCAGCTCAAGGCTAGTGCTCTATCACTTGAGCCACAGCACCACTTCCGGCTTTTTTTCTTTTTGTTTATGTGGTGCTGAGGAATTGAACCCAGGGCCTCATGCATGCAAGGCAAGCGCTCTACCACTGAGCCACCTTCCCAGCCTGAGTCATCCAACTTCTATATCGAGACATGACCGGACTAGGTCCTGCCCTTCTGAATGGTCACCCCTGGAGACAGAGTTCTCTGTAGGAGACAGAGTTCTCTGTAGATCACCTTCCCACAGTCGCTCAAAGCATTTTCCAGGAGATGTGCACTGTACCACTTGAGTCACAACTCCACAGCTTGCTTTTGGTGGTTAATTGGAAATAAGAGTTTCACCAGCCAGGTACCGGTGGCTCACACCTGTCATCCTAGCTACTCAGGCAGCTGAGATCTCGGGATCAAGATTCAGAGCCAGCCCAGGCAGGAAAGTCCGTGAGACTCTTATCTCCAATAAACCACCAGAAAACTGATAGTGGCACTGTGGCTCAAGTGGTAGAGCGCTAGCCTTGAGCTGAAGAGCTGAGGGACAGCGCCCAGGCCCAGAGTTCAAGCCCCACGACCGGACCCAAAAAAAAAAAAAAAGAGTTGCACAGTCTGTCCTGCTCAGTCTGGCTTCAAAACAAGACCCTCAGAGCTCAGTCTCCTGAGTAGCCTGGATTAGAGCCACCAGCACCGGATTAATCAGACCATTTTCTTTTCTTTTTCTTTTTTCATTTTTGGGTCCTGTCATGGGGCCTGAACTCTGGGCCTGGGTGCTGTCCCTCAGCTCTTCAGCTCAAGGCATGCGCTCTACCACTGAGCCAACTTCCCAGCCCCTAATCAGACCATTTCCTAGCAGTACTAAACCACCAATCTCCTATTCATTCTCCCTCCTACCCTCTCCCCCTCTTCTCCTTTCCCCTTCCCTCCCCTCCCCCTTTTCTCCTCTCCTCTCTCTCCCCTCCCCACCTTGAATACCCTTCATCTACTAGGCCCCATCAGGCAGAAAGCAAGCTGGTTGGTGGGGAGCTGCTTTTAAAAGCTGTTCAGAACCTTCTGGACAAAGGCTTTACCCTAGTAGGGCACCCAATGTGTGTGTGTGTGTGTGTGTGTGTGCGCACGCGCCTTCATTTGCTGCCCCACCCAGCCTTTCTCTACCAGCCACTTCCTCTCTGGCCTGCTGACCAGGTTCTCTGGTGATTCATACATTTGTTCCGGACATTCAGCAAGAACAGATCACATGCACGCCCAGCCCTGCCACAGCCAAGCCAGGGTGCAGAGACCACAGATCCACAGATGCTGGAACAACTGGGTGCTTTAGCTTTTTGGGGTGTTTTTGTGTGTGTGTGCACGCATGCGCGCATGCGGGTGTGCACTCTTTACACTATGTGGCACTTAAAAATAACTTTTGCAAAAAGTGATCGGTGTTCCTTGTTGAAAAGGAAGAGAGGAAAGCACAAGTAAATTATAGCCACCTTTCAGTTCTCCACTCAACTTGTGGTATAAAGGAAAGTACTATTATTGCTGTTGTTATTGTTATTGTTACTATTTTGTCTTTATGTAGTTTTACAAAGGGGATATCATTCAACAAACTGATTTTTTAAACTGAATATATTTTTATTTAGTTAATTAGTTATTTGTTAGTCATAGGGCTTAAACTCAGGGCCTGGGGTGCTGTCCCTGAGCTCTTTTGCTCAAGGCTAGCACTCTACCACTTTGAGCCACAGCTCCACTTCCAGTTTGCTGATGTTTCATTGGAGATAAGAGTCTCACAGCCGGGTGCCGGTGGCTCATGCCTGTAAACCTAGCTACTCAGGAGGCTGAGATCTGAGGATCGAGGTTCAAAGCCAGCCCGAATAGGAAACTAGTTTCTTATCTCCGATAAGCCACTAGAAAACTGGAAGTGGTGCTGTGGCTCAAGCCATAGAGTGCTCACCTTGAGCTGAAGAGCCCAGGAAAGCACTCAGGCCCAGAGTTCAAGCCTGACAACTGACAAAAATAAAAATAAAACAAATTTTAAAAAGAGTCTCACAGACTTTCCTACCGAGGCTGGCTTTGACCTGCAATCCTCAGATTTCAGCCTTCTGAATTGCTAGAATTACAGGCATAAGTCACCAGTACCCAGCTATATTTTTGTTTTATGAGCAGGTACTGTTGCTTGAACTCAGGGCTTGGACACTCTACCCTTAGCTTTGTTGCTCCAGGCTGATGATCTACCACTTGAGCCACAGTTCTACTTCTGGTTTTTTGGTGGTTTGCTGGAGAGAAGCGTCTCATGGATTTTCCTGCAGAGGCTGGCTTTGAGTATGATCCTCAGATCTTAGCCTCCAGAGTAGCTAGGACTACAGGTGTGAACCACCAGCAAGAATGCAAAACTTGACAGGTACTAGTGGCTCATGCATATAATCCCAGCTACTCAGGAGATCCGAGGATAGAGGTTTGAAATAAGCCCAGGCAAGACAATCTGTGAGATTCTTTAGCTCCAGTTAAACACCAAAGAAGCCAGAAGTAGAGCTGTGGCTCAGGTGCAAAGTTCAGGGACAGCACCCAAGTCCTGAGTTAAAGCCCTACAACCCCCACAAAAAAGAAAGGAAGGAAGGAAGGAAAGAAGGAAAGAAAGAAAGATAATTCCTCTCCATTACAATAATGCAATACCACAGACTGAGTAGGTTATAAAGAAAGGTTTAGTTTAGATCACCCCCCTGGAGGTATAGGATGAAGGCTGCACACTGGTCTTCTTGCTGGCAGAGTCCCAAGGTGTGCAGAAAATCACAGTGTGGTGTTACTTTTCTCCTCCTCCTCCTTCTTCTTCTCCTTCTTTGGTCATGGGGCTTGAACTTGGCCTGGGCATTGTTCCTGAGCTGGTCAGCTCAAATCCAGCTCTCTACCACTTGAGCCACAGTGCCATTTCTGGTTTGCTGGTGTTTAATTGGAGATTAGAGTCTCACAAACGTTCCTGTCCTGGCTGGCTTTGAACCACAATCTTCAGATCTCAGACTCCTGAGTAACTAGGATTGCAGGTGTGAGGCACCGGTTCCCAGGTTCACTTCTGTTCTTCTCATAAAAGCAGTTACAGCCCTCCCCCTCGCGCCCCCCCCCCATGGCTTATCTAGTTCCAGTCACCTCCTGCAGGCCCCGTGTCTAAACTTCATCCCTGGATTACACTGTTGCCCTCAATACTTGCCAAAGGGTTTTAAATTTCAGCACACAAAGCTTTGAAGGGACACACTGAAACCAGATTCCAAACCCAACAGTCTGGGAAGTAATTACCAGTGCCTGGCACAAAGTAAATGCTCTGTCATTGTCCATTCTTACTGAGTCCTCTGAAGGCATATCAAAGCAGGCATTCTGAGGTAACAGATGGACTGGGCACAAAGATAAATCGATCAATCCATCCAGTATTCCTGCCAAAGAAACGTATTTACAACTGAGTGAGAGGAAGAAAGAAAAGGAAGGACAATGTGCAGATCAGCACTCGGATAGGAGTGGCCTCCAGCACTTGTCATCTGTTTGTCTGGAACTCACCTTCCACAAAGAACTTGGCACTACCTCCAGCTCAAAGGAAGAACTCTTTCCCCCATCCTCACGGTGGCCAAAGGAATACCCACTGAAGGAATGCAAAACTATGTGTCACAGAATTCTTTTGGCACTGGGGTTTGAACTCAGGGCCTTGAGCTCTCCCTTGGTTTGCTTGCTCCCAGCTCCTGCTTTTCCACTGGCGCTATACCACCAGTTCTGCTTTTTGCCAGTTATTTTAGAGATAGAATCTAGTCAACTTTTCTGCCCAGGCTGACCTCAAACCGCCATCCTCCAGATTTCAGCCTCCTGACTAACCAAGATCATAGGCGTGAGCCACTGTTGCCTGAAAGGAATAAAATTGCTTCCAATACTGTTCAGGCCTGAAGGCCTGAATTCTTCCAGGAGAATCTGGGAACACACTGATTCAATCACTGTTTGCTGTGACACAAAGATCTGGATGAACTTTTTTTTTTAAATGTGCCAATACTAGTGCTTGAACTCAGGTCCTAGACCTTTTTTCTTTTCTTTTCTTTTCTTTTTTTTTTTTTTTTGCCTTTTTCTTTCAAAACTGGTACTCTACCACTTGAGCCACAGTTCCACTTCAGGCTTTTATTTTTGCTAGTTAATTGAAGATTAGAGTCTCATGAACTCTCTGCTCAAGCAAGCTTCTAACTGCAATCTTCAGATCATAACTGATGTGAGCCACCAGCACCCAGAAAATTTGTGAATTTTTCAATATTCCATTACAAAAGTATCTGAAAGGATAGAATAATAAATTATAGTTGTTATGTAATTTTTTTCTTCTTTATACCTCTCCATATCTATCCATTTATTCCACAAGTATTTATTAAGTACATACTATGTGCTAGATAGGCCCCGAGTTCAGAGTTATAAGTACAACTCCTTGTCCAAGACAAGACAGTGCTTGGAGAATTTTATTTTTAAGTGTGCTTCAATAACGTATTTCCAGGCTGGGAATATGGTTTAGTGGTAGAGGGCTTGCCCTGAGTTTGATTCCTCAGTACCACATAAATAAAATTTAAAAAATGTATTACCAATAGTTTAACAGGTAGAGAAAATAATATATTGGTTTATTTTATATGGTGGTTATTTTACTTCCAAGTAATGCTGATTAAAAATACGTACATATCTACCTTTAAGTCCACAGTTTAGGACTCTTTATTTGTATGGCTTGAAAAAAATTACAGCACCAGAATCTTTACATTAAGGATTGGGGAAAAGATTCTGTTCAATACAAAGCCTGAATACACATATTGATACTTAATAATGACAGTAAGGGGGAGTAAGAGGGGAAGGGGAAAAGAGAGAGAGAAAGAGAAAATGTGAGTCTGTGTGTGGTGTGCGCATGCGCGCACCAGCTCCAGGCAGCGGCGGCGGCGGCCACCAGGGGGCG
>NW_012267230.1:939621-946501 GCF_000151885.1 Dipodomys ordii
CCCGCCCAGCCGCTCCCCGGGGCCGACCCGCGCTGTGTGCCCGGGACCGGAGCCGCCCTGTCCAGATCTGGGTGCTCCGTGGCTGGCGATCCCTCAACCGAAGCGGATTTCAGGGAGCGGGGGATCGAGGCCGGGTGGGGCCCAGGCTCCCAGCAGCCGCCTGGGCGGGAGCCGCGTGGACGGGACGGGTGGGGACGCGGGGGGGGGGGTTGCGGGCTGGAAGGCTGCCTGGAGGAGGTGTGGACAGCGATGCCCTCCGGAGCAGGTGGTGTGGGCCAAACCCTTAGAAACCTCCCCGCGGCGCCCCCTTTTCTGCCCCTGACTCCCAGGGCCTGGAGGAGGTCTGAGCCCGGGGCCTCCCTCCCATGTTCCCCGCCTGCCCTTGGCTGTCTGCTGAAAAGAATGCGGCTTCCCAAAACTCCGCGGCTGGTTGCCTGTGTCCTGCCCTCGGGGCTCAGGCCAAGTTGTTCTACCCCTTGAAAAGGGGTGTCTTTCTCTGCTTCTTATGCTGCACCTGGTCATAGACCCCCAAAGAAAGCTTGTCTAGTCCTGGGTAGGGCTGGCAGCAGGTTGCCAAGAGTCTGGGAGCAGTGTGCAGAAAACAGGGCAAACAAACGGATTTCCTCACTGCGATTCACCATTCCTGGCTGCTCTATTGTTGCTTTGGATGAGCGCTAGTCCTTCTCTTAAACCTGTGGCAGAAAAGTTTCAAGATCAGCTCTAGAGGCAAACTAGAAGTGGTTGGCTGGAGTGATGAAAAGCTTGAGGTTTTAGCTGAGTGCCAGTGGAACACAGCTATAATCGCAGCTACACAGGAGGCTGAGATCTGAGGATCAACAGTGGAAAGCCAGCCTGGACAGGAAAGCCCTGAGATTCTTACTTCAGTTAACAAGCCAAAAGATCTGTCAGTGGAAATGATGAGGCTCAAGTGGTAGAGCACTCTAGCCTTGAATGATATAGCTCAGGGACAGCACCCAATACTGGCACAAAATAGCCACAGAAAAGGAAGAGGTTTTGTTGGAGGGGAACAGGTTCTGCTGATGCAGCAGCTGACAGTCATCCCAGTGGAGTGAAGGAGAGTGGTTAGAACAGGAGTGTGGGTTGGGCGTCCTTCAGTGCTGTTGGAAAGGCATGCAGCCAGGGCCATGAGCACAGAAAGGATTGAAGGGGTGAGTCCTTTTGTTTTTATTTTGCCTGTCCCAGGGCTTAAACTCGGGGCCTGGGTGCTGTCCCTGAGCCTCTCTGTGCTCAAGGCTAGTGCTCTACCACTTGAGCCACAGCACCATTTGTGACTTTTTCTGTGGAGCTGAGGAATCAAACCCAGGACTTCATGCATGCTAGGCAGGCACTGTACCACTAAGCCACCTTCTCAGCCCAAGGGTTGAGTCTTGAACACAAGGAGATAAAGCAAAAGCTGCCCCAGCCTGGAAGTCCCAGAGCTTCAAAAGGCTAGGAAGTCAATGGTGGCCATCCTAGACCTGGTAGCCACAGGAAATAGCTACACCCAGGGGGCTAAGAGGCAGACAATGTCAGGAAGCTCATCTAACCTCTCCCTCCATTGGTGGCCCACCCTAGAATTTCATTCCAGAGGTCTGGAATGAGGCTCCCGGATTTGTATTAGTTTCTCTCCCTTCCATTCTTCCCACCTGCCCTCTGTCCCCCCCACCCCCCTTTCTTTCCTTTTCTTTTCTTTCTTTACTGGGATTTGAACACAGGTTCTCAAGCTCTCCCTTGGCTTTTTCTCTCAGGGCTGGTGCTCTACCACTTGAGCCATACCTCTACTTCCAGCTTTTTGTTGGTTTGTTGCAATAAGAGTCTGGGATTTGTCTCCTGAGGCTGGTTTTCCAACCCTGATCCTCAGATCTCAGCTTCCTGAGTAGCTAGGATTACAGGAAATTGGCCACCAAGGCCTGGCATAGGAATTTGCATTTCTGACTAATTTCAGGTAAGCTCCTGCTGTTGGTTCTGCTGGGGTCCCTGGACCATGATTGAGGCTTTTAGAACCTCTGGCTCAGGAAATGACCACATGCAAAGCCCTGGATTCCTTCAGGCTAGTTTCAAACCCACCTCACCTACTTTTTATATATTTGAGGTGGGGCAAATCATGAAACCTCTCTCTTTCCTCAGTCTCCCTATTATACAATGGAATGAATACTGCCTGCTGCCTGGGACTCAGAAGAGGCTTCCTGGAGGAGGTAACATCTCAGCTGAGGCTGAAAGGTTAAAGTTTGAGGCAGTGGCCACTTGTTGCTCGTTTCTGTCTAGCAAAGCAACAGGTGGTGGTAATCCAAACACCTGGTTGATTGTGTGCCTTTATAAGACCTGCAAATCCTTAGCTCGGGGCTCTCCTCCTAGGCTCTGCTGTGTGGGAGTGTAGGACGAGGCCCGAGCTGCAGCCCGTTTAAATAAAACAGCTGTAGAGTCTGACTTTTGGAGGTCTTCTTGGGTGGGGGGGGGGTCCTGCGACCTTGGCATAACAAGGCCTAAGGGAAGAGCAGATGAATTGGACTAGGTTAGCCAGGAGATGAGACAGGAGAGCAGCCTTGGATAGGTGTCAGACAGAGGAGAGGGTACAGCATGTTGGAAACGCAGGACAGGGAGTCTATCTCGAGGGGGTCCTGAGGAGCTACATTGGGGAGAATCTGTTCTGGACAGGACCACAGGGAAGGCAGGGCAGCCGGCCAGAGCCTTTGAATTGGACTGCTGGTAGGCCTGGAAGCTGGTCCTCTCCCCTCCTCTCCTCTCTCTCTTTCCTCTCTCTCCCTTCTTTCTCCCTTCTCTCTCCCCTCTCTCTCCCTTTTCCCCTTCTCCCCTCCTCCCTCCTCTTCCCTCCGTTCCTTCCTCTCCCTTCTCCCCTCTCCTCTCTCCTTTTTCCTCTCTCCTCTCTCCCCTCCCCTCCACTCTCCCCTCTCCTCTTCTCCTCTCTCCCCTCTCTTTCCTCCCTCTCCTCCCTCTTGTACTGAGGCTTGAACTCAGGGCCTGTGTGGTATCCCTTAGCTTTTTTCCTCAGTGCTAGTGCTCTCCCATTTGAGCCATACTCTTTAGTGGTTGGAGATGAGAATCCCACCGACTTTCCTACCTGGGCTGGCTTCAGGTCTCTCTACCCTAAGATCTCAGCCTCATGAGTATTAACTAGGATTCCTGGTATGAGCCACCAGCACTCAATGGAACCATTATTTCTGTCTACCTCCATTGGCCAAAATGGATCATACAGCCATTCTGGGGTAGAGGAACATGGATCCATGGTGGCCTGCTGACTGTTTGCCATCGTGGCTTTTCCTAGCCAACTTCCTCAACTCTTTTCTATCATGCTTGCTCAGCTCCACCTTGTTGAATGTAAGAATTTTACAGATTTTTACATTGCTTAGCTTGATCTAGAACTTGAACTCAGATCTGTTTATCCTAAAGGTCTTAGGTGACCTGATCTTGTTTGTGGTGCTTTCTACTAATTCTCCATAATCTAGGTTTTGGCTTTTCCACCCAGGGGCTCAGCCAGAACCCCTGATAATAACCCAGAAGTCCTTTTGTTCCCCCTCCTCTGTACCCATTCTCCCAGCTTTTCTTCATTCTTTCATGTGATGTCTTGTATGGTGGTGTGCATTGCATTCTGGGCTGGGACTTGTTTGTTTGACTTGCTCATGTGGTCTGGCCACTGAGAGAGTGATGCAAACACAGTTCAGTATGAAGTAGGAGACATATTCCTGGTCTGACCTACTGAGGCCACACGTGGACAGTGTTTAGTGGAGGACTAAAAGGGTTTGCTTTTGTTTTTGTCGGTCATGGGGCTTCAACTCAGGGCCTGGGCACTGTCTCTGAGCTTTTTCACTCAAGGCTAGTACTCTGTCACTTTGAACCACAGTGCCGCTTCTGGTTTTCTAGTGGTTAATTGGAGATAAGTCCTATGGACTTTCTTCCTTGGCTGGCTTTGAACCATGATCTTCAGATCTCAGACTCCTTAGTACTAGGATGACAGGCGTGAGCCACCAGCACATGTTCTATTTCTAAAATATAGAGTGCTTCTATCAGAAAACACTACCAGTAGTTGATGAGTTCTAGGAAGAACTTATACAGAGGGTACATTTCTAAAAATTCCAAATAGAGGTAAAATGTGCAGATATATAGACATATAGGCCAACTTTGGGTAATAATATGAGATGTATTTCAAGAGCTTTTCAAACTTTTTATGTTATACAAAGTTTTTTTTTTTCTTTTACAATTATTTTTCTTTTTGTTCTTGTCATTTTACCAATGTAATACCTGAAGCCAAAGAAAACAGTAATGGTACTATTAAAAAATCTCTGACTGACTGACTGCCAGGACTTCAGTTTGTACTCAGGGTCTCATGCTCACTCGGCTTGCTTGCTCAGCTGGCATTCTTACTGCTTGGGCCACGCCCCCAGCCCGGCTTTTTGCTGGTTATTTGTTTATTTTGGCTGACTATTTTGGAGATGGAGTCTCACAGACTTTTTCCCCCTGAGCTGGCTTCAAACATTCATCTTTTTGACAGATTTAATTCTGAAGGAGAAAAAAACCCCAAACATTAAAATTCAAATCATGTTTGTGCATTTTGCTAACTGAAGCTCTAACTACAATCCTTTCTGCTTTGTCTTCTGTGGCACAGTTTTCCAATTTCTGAAACATTCTGTGAACCAAGTTCAGCGGGTGATATTTCCTTGAGTGTTTCAGCAGCGCCACCATTGATTCGGCTGTGGGGTTTCCATAGCAGGTTGCTGTTGGCACCAGTCAGTTGTTTCTCTGTCTCTGTGAGGGGTGGAGGTTGGTTTTTAAGGAGGAGAGGAGAGAGAGAGTAGGAAAAGCTCTGTATCATTCCACTGGAAAGGCTTACACTGTAGACATTTCCATTCTATAATCTGGTCATTCTTCATTGCCTTGTGACTCTTTGTTTTTATTTTATTTTTATCTATTTTGACAGTACTAGGGCTTGCCCTCAGGGCCTGGACCCCTCAGCTCTGTGTGTGTGTGCATGTGCATGCCAGTCCTAGGCCCCAGCTCCATTTCAGGCTTTGGGATAGTTAATTAGAGATAAAAGTCTCATGGACTTTCCTGACCAAGCTGGCTTGGAACTTCAGTACTCTGTTCTCAGCCTCCTGAGGAGCTAGAATTACAGGCATGAGCTTCTGGTATCGTGTGCCGTCTGAGGGGGCAAAGTTGCCACCAGTTAAGATAAGGTTGCATTAGAATGTTTTATTTATTTATTTTGTTTTATGTATTTATTTGCTTTTTGGTCATCCATACTGGGGCTTGAATTCAGCCTCTCTTAAATTTTCTGGCTCAAGGCTCATACCCTACCACTTAAGCCATATCTCCATTTCTGGCTTTTTGCTGGTTACTTGATGATAAGAATTCCTCAGATTGGGCTTACTGAATTGCTTATCCTTAGATGGAAACCTACTGGGTAGCTAGGATTATAGGATTATAAATTTGAGCCACTTGAGGCTGTGGCTGGGCAAATTTAGTAGATTAAAGTAGATTAAGACAGCACTAAGTTACTATGTTTCAGTTCTGGGGGGAGAGGTTCTAAAGTCAGAATGTCAGTGGGGTTATATTCCATTTAAGAAGCTCTTATAAATCCATTCCTCTCTCTCTCTCTCTCCCTCTCTCTCTCTCTCTCTCTCTCTCTCTCTCTCTCTCTCTCTCTCTCTCTGTGTGTGTGTGTGTGTGTGTGTGTTTACGCGCACACGTGTATGTCAGTACTGAGGCTTGAACTTGGCCTGGGCATTGTTCCTGAGCTGGTCAGCTCAAATCCAGCTCTCTACCACTTGAGCCACAGTGCCATTTCTGGTTTGCTGGTGTTTAATTGGAGATTAGAGTCTCACAAACGTTCCTGTCCTGGCTGGCTTTGAACCACAATCTTCAGATCTCAGACTCCTGAGTAACTAGGATTGCAGGTGTGAGGCACCGGTTCCCAGGTTCACTTCTGTTCTTCTCATAAAAGCAGTTACAGCCCTCCCCCTCGCGCCCCCCCCCCATGGCTTATCTAGTTCCAGTCACCTCCTGCAGGCCCCGTGTCTAAACTTCATCCCTGGATTACACTGTTGCCCTCAATACTTGCCAAAGGGTTTTAAATTTCAGCACACAAAGCTTTGAAGGGACACACTGAAACCAGATTCCAAACCCAACAGTCTGGGAAGTAATTACCAGTGCCTGGCACAAAGTAAATGCTCTGTCATTGTCCATTCTTACTGAGTCCTCTGAAGGCATATCAAAGCAGGCATTCTGAGGTAACAGATGGACTGGGCACAAAGATAAATCGATCAATCCATCCAGTATTCCTGCCAAAGAAACGTATTTACAACTGAGTGAGAGGAAGAAAGAAAAGGAAGGACAATGTGCAGATCAGCACTCGGATAGGAGTGGCCTCCAGCACTTGTCATCTGTTTGTCTGGAACTCACCTTCCACAAAGAACTTGGCACTACCTCCAGCTCAAAGGAAGAACTCTTTCCCCCATCCTCACGGTGGCCAAAGGAATACCCACTGAAGGAATGCAAAACTATGTGTCACAGAATTCTTTTGGCACTGGGGTTTGAACTCAGGGCCTTGAGCTCTCCCTTGGTTTGCTTGCTCCCAGCTCCTGCTTTTCCACTGGCGCTATACCACCAGTTCTGCTTTTTGCCAGTTATTTTAGAGATAGAATCTAGTCAACTTTTCTGCCCAGGCTGACCTCAAACCGCCATCCTCCAGATTTCAGCCTCCTGACTAACCAAGATCATAGGCGTGAGCCACTGTTGCCTGAAAGGAATAAAATTGCTTCCAATACTGTTCAGGCCTGAAGGCCTGAATTCTTCCAGGAGAATCTGGGAACACACTGATTCAATCACTGTTTGCTGTGACACAAAGATCTGGATGAACTTTTTTTTT
>NW_012267230.1:950491-953064 GCF_000151885.1 Dipodomys ordii
TCTCTCTCTCTCTCTCTCTCTCTCTCTCTCTCTCTCGCTCTGTGTGTGTGTGTGTGTGTGTGTGTGTGTACGTACTGGGGTTTGAACTCAGGTCCTCACATTTGCTAGGTATGCACTCTACCATTGGAATCATGCCCCCAGGTCTTTTTGCTTTAATGGCTTTTTGGATCGAATCCTGAGACTGGTGAGCTAGTCTGGACTAAAGGTTCTTCCTATTTTCTGCCCTGTGCATAGCTGGGATTACACATGCATACCATCAGTACCAGCTTATTAATTCAGATAGAGGAGTCTCACCAACTTTTTGCCCTAGCTGGCCTCAAATCTTGATCCTCCTTGTTTCTGCTCCCTCTGTAGCTGGGATAAAGGTGTGATCTACCGCAGCCTATTCCCTTGCCTTCTCCAGCTCCTAGAGGCTTCTGACATTCCTTGGTTTATGGCCTCCTGTTCCTTCACAACTGCTGTGTGGCATCTTCAAACCTTCCTGGTTTTGTTTGGTTTGGGATTTGGACCTGGTACTGGGGATGAATTCCGGGCCTTGTGCATGTCCGTCAAGGGCTCTTCCACTGAGTTAAGGTCCTCACTGCCAGCCCCACATGTCTCCCTCTGTGTATATAGCCCCGGCTTCTCCTGGCCCTTCTCTTCTTCCTGAGATTCTCCTGTCTTTGTGATGTAATGACCAGCCAATCCAATATGACTTTCCTATTGATCACCTCTGCCAAGCCCCTTTTGCCATAAAAGGTCACATATTTATAGATTCCAAGGTTTATTCTGCCCACCACTCAGACTGTTCTGGGTACAACAGAAATGCTTACTGAAATACCTGGACTGTAATCCTGGTAGCTCACTCATGCCTTTAATCCTAGCTACTCAGGAGGCAGAAATCTGAGGATCCCAGTTTGAAGCCAGCTTAGGCAGAAAAGTGTGAGACTCTTGTCTCCAGCTAACCAGCAGAAAGTGAGGTGTGGCTCACGCCTGTAATCCTAGCTACTCAGGAGACTGAGATCTGAGGATTGCGGTTCAAAGCCAGCTCGGGTAGGAAAGCCGTGAAACACTTATCTTCAATAAACCACCAGAAAACCGGAAGTGGCACTGTCTTGAGCTAAAGAGCTGAAGGACAGCGCCCAGGCCCAGAGTTCAAGTCCCCTTCCCCCCCATGATCTACAAAAAAGAGTGAGGTGTGATTCAAGTGGTAGAACATCAGCCTTGAGCAAAAAAGCCACGTGAGAGTGTGATGTCTTTAATTCCAAGTCCCTGTGTGTGAACACACACACGGAAAGAAAGAAAAGGAAGGGAGGGAGGGGAAGAAAGCCTGAAAGAAACAAAGTTCTTTGGGGGCATGTGTGTGAAGAACTGGGGGGTTGTTGGGGTGTAATAGCAGCTGATATAAGTTCTAGTGCTGTCTGCGCCAGGTACCAGTGACCTGGTACATTGAATTTTTCAAACAACCCCCTGGATTAGGACTCTGCTGTCTTCTGTCTTGTGTTTTTTTTTTTTTTTTGTCGGTCGTGGGGCTTGATCTCTGGGCCTGGGTGTTGTCCGTACACTCTTCAGCTCAAGGTGAGTGCTCTACCGCTTGAGCCACAGCGCCACTTCTGGTTTTCTAGTGGTTTATTGAAGATAAGAGTCTCATGGACTTTCCTGCCCAGGCTGGCTTTGAACCTGGATCCTCAGATCTCAGCCTCCTGAGTAGCTAGGATTACAGGTGTGAGCCACTAGCGCCCAGCTGTTTTGTTTGTTTGTTTGTTGCTTTTTGTCATCGGTCGTGGGGCTTGAACTCTGGGCCTGGGCATTGCCTCTCAGCTCTTCAGCTCAAGGCGAGGGCTCTACCACTTGAGCCACAATGCCACTTCCGGCTTTTTCTGCTTATGTGGTGCTGAGGAATCAAACCCAGGGCTTCATGCATGCGATGAGGCAAGCACTCTGCACTGAGCTACCTTCCCAGCCAAGTCTTCTGTTTTAATAGAGGAGGAAATGTCCCAGGGCAGGCTTTTGGGAGGAAGTCAAAATTGGAACTGAATCTTACAGGAACAAACAGGGTTGCCCTTGAGTGGGAAAGGAGGCATGGGGCGAGAGATACCGAGTGTACAGCCAGGGACGGGAGGCAGGCTTGGCCCTGCAGGGTGGTAACTGGTTCTGGGCCTGTAGGAAGGCAGCCTGAGACATGAGGAAGAGTCAGACGGGCAAGTGCTGCTGGAAACCTGCCCTTATGTTCTGACATGAAGTACTATTTCTCTCAATAGTTTGTGTTTGCCTTTGAGCATCTATCTGCTGCAAGCTGGGGTGCAGACATTAGTGAGACACTAACATGAATGCTGAAGGCTTGATAATACATCACCAGTAAAACACATAAGGTACTGAGCAGGAAGACGTTGATTGGCTAGGAGCTGGCGACTCATTCCTGTATTCCTAATTACTCAGAAGGCTGAGATCTGAGGATCATGGCTCAAAACCAGACTGGGTAGAAAAGTCCATGGGACTCTTTTTTTTTTTTTTTTTTTGGGAGGGGGGTCCGGTCGTGGGGCCTGAACTCTGGGCCTGGGCGCTGTCCCTCAGCTCTTCAGCTCAAGGCTAGC
>NW_012267230.1:953114-959352 GCF_000151885.1 Dipodomys ordii
TCCGGTCGTGGGGCCTGAACTCTGGGCCTGGGCGCTGTCCCTCAGCTCTTCAGCTCAAGGCTAGCACTCTACCACTTGAGCCACAGCGCCACTTAGGCTTTTTTCTTTTTGCTTATGTGGTGCTGAGGAATAGAACCTAGGGCCTCATGCATGCAAGGCAAGTGCTCTACCACTGAACCACCTTCCCAGCCCCGACTCTTTTTCATGGAACTCTTTATTTCCAGTTAACCACCCCCAAACTGGAAGTGGAGCTATGGCTCAAGTGATAGAGTGCCAGCCTTGGGTGAAAACAATAAGGAAGAGCATGAGGCCCTGTGTTCAAGTCCCAGTACTGGAATGCACGTACACATACAAATCTAGGTGCTGGTGGATCATGCCTGTAGTCCTAGCTGCTCAGGATGCTTCAATCTGGGGATTACAGTTCAAAGCCAGTCCAGGCAGGAAAGTCCATGAGACTTATTTCCAATTAACCACCAAAAAGTCAAAAGTGAAACTGGCTCAAGTGGTAGAACACTGAGCAAAAAAGCTAAGGGACGCCAGGTGTTGGTGACTCATGCTTATAATCCTAGCTACTCAAGAGGCTGAGCTCTGAGGATGACAGTTCAAAGCCAGTACAGGCAGGAAAGTCCATGAGGCACTTGTCTCCAATTAACCACCAGAAAACCGGAAGTGGAGCTGTGGTTCAAAGTGGTGGAGCACTAGCCTTGAGCAGAAACACTCAGGGACAGTGCCTAGAACCTGTTCAAGCCAGACAGTATTCAAGCCCAGGACTGACACAAAACAGAAAGACAGGATTATGTACAGTCCCGAAGTGGTCACAGCCTGCTCCACTTGGTCTGCTCTTACTCAGAGGAGCCCAGGCTCCAAACGCTGGCCCCACGCTGCAGAACGTCAACTGTCAGTCAATATATTGGGTGTATTTTTATACATTTTTATTGTAAAAATACTGTACAGAGGGGTTACAGTTACACGAGCAAGGTAATGAGTACATTTCCTATCAAGCATTGTTAACCTCCTCCTTTGTTTTGTATTTTTTTTTTTAAGGCATAGTTTCCTATTTAGTCCAGGCTGCCCTTGAACTCTGATCTTTCTGCTTGTAGGCCACCCAGCCTGTGTTTCTCCAATCTCCTAGTGTGATGACTACGGCTTGGTCTCTACTGGTGCCTTTCTGCTCTCCCCCCACCCTTCCAGGCCCATCCCACTCTGGTGGCTTTCAAGCCTGTCTGCTGCTGGCTAAATTCCTCTCAGCATGAGAAGGAAGGTGTGACTGGCGCTGCAGGGGGTGGTGACAGGAAATGAGCTTGAGCTCTCCTGAGCCTCAATAGAAATGAGACAGACAAATAACACACATGAAGGACTGGCTTGATGCCAACTTGTACTTGGCGGTGAAGGATGCTGCTGGGCTAGGCAGAAGTGGCCCCTGAATCTGAAGGCCACCATGGGAGAAGACCAGGCTCATTCTGGGCCACCTTGGACCCCAGCATTGAGTTGTCATTTTTCTTTTTCGGTGCCAGTACTGGAGCTTGAACTCAGGGGCCTCCAGCTCTTAATCAGCTTTTTCACTCAAGGCTGGTGCTTTGCCACTTAAACCATACCTCCACTTCTGGCTTTTTGCTGGTTAACTGGAGATAAGAATTGGCAAAGACTTTTCTGCTCTGGCTTTATAAACTGTGATTCTCAGATCTCAGCCTGCTGAGTAGCTAGGATTTAGACATGAGCTGCCAGTTCCCAGCCTCATTTTCTTCTGAGGAAAAAAAAAAAAACAATGCAAACAGCTGGCATACCTGTAATCCTTGCTCCCTGGGAGACACAGGTAGGAGAATCTCAGTATAAAATGGGACTGGGTAAAAGTGTGAGACCCTGTCTGAAGTACAAACTCAATGCACGAGGACTGAGTGGCTCAATTGGTAGAGCTGCAAGGTTGAGATCCTGAGTTTTATTCCTAGTGTCCTCCCCCCACCAAAAAAAAGTACGTGAAGCGTCCTGTAGTTACCTTTGCGTCCTGCGTCACTGACAAGGTATGCTCTTATGTCTTGCCATGTGTGGCCAAGGCAGGGCAGGCCATATTTGCTCTTGGTTGCTGGCTCCTGGAGTTGGGGGTGGGGTGGGAATATTGCAGCTGCTTCTGCCATAGGCAGGCCCCTGGTGAGGGAGGTCCCAGGAGGTCCAGCTGTCACTGTGGCTTGACCCCCAGGCCTCCCCCAAGCTTTCCAAGTGTGGTTTCCTGCTCTTCTGGCTGCCAGAGTACCCCTGAATAGCAAGATTCAGAGAGTGGGTCTCATGACGAGAGCCTCAAATAGCCTGCTCCCTGAGAAGAAACTGGCCTGGCCACTAACCAGATGTTTGGGCTGCCAGCCTGCCTGGTGATAAATAATGTTGGTGACAGCCATCTCAGCACTGGCTTTGTGCCAGCACCGCAGTGGGGGCAGAGCTGAGCTGCCTCTCGCCCTCAGGTCCCCTGGGACTGTTCAGGCCAGAGCTGAAGTCACGAAGGGCAAGGGGCAGAGTAGGGTTGGAGTTGGGGTCCCTGACTCCGCCTGTCTTTGGGAATATTTTCTTGGGGTGTGTCTGGGCCTGAGGGGAAGACACTTGGTCCTGTGTTCGGGCTCTCTGTTCACAGGAGCAAGCTCTGTCTTTGGCTGAGGAAAGAATAAGTTAGGTGGAGATTAACAGGAGGCCTGATGTCAGAACAGGAGTCGGGAGCTGGGTTGTAGTTGTGGGTTAACAAAATCCTTTGTCCGCCGGGGGCTGGTGGCTCACACTTGTAATCCTAGCTACTCAGGAGGCTGTGATCTGAGGATCGCGGTTCAAAGCCAGCTGGGGCAGGGAAGTCTGTGAGACTCTTATCTCTAATTAACCACCTGAAAACTGGAAATGGAGAGGATGAGAAGGTGGCTCAGTGGTAGAGCGCTTGCCTCACATGCATGAGGCCCTAGGTTCGATTCCTCAGCACCACATAAACAGAAAAGGCCGGGAGTGGCGCTGTGGCTCAAGTGGTAGAGCACTAGCATTGAGCTGAAGAGCTGAGGGGAGTGCCCAGGCCCAGAGTTCAAGCCCCACGAGACCGACAAAAACCAAACAACAAAAACTGGAAGTGGAGTACTGCAGAGTGCTAGCCTTGAGCAAAAGAACTCAGGGACAGCACCCAGGCCCCAGGTTCAAACCCCACAACCGACCAAAAAAAAAGAATCCCTTGCAAGAGGGAAATGGATTGACCTAGAACAAATCATGTTAAGTGAGGTAAGCCAAACTCAGAGAGACAAATGGCACGTGTTTTCTCTAATATGCGGAAGGAGATGATAGATCACCAGGACTGTAGGCATTCGCACGCAGTGAGAGCAGAGAAGGACACTCTTGGGGAGGAGCACAAAGGCACAGTGCTTATGTGCCTCTGATCAGATATTTATCAAAGTGAACTTTGGGAAATGGAAATGAGGGTTTTTTCTTTGTTGTTTTTGTTTTATTTGTTTGTCTGTCTTTAGGAGGATAAGGGGGGGCACAGAAATGGAGGGCCAATGGGTGAACAATTACAGCAGTGGCGCTCACTGGACACTGTTGAAAATGAACAACTTGTGGATGGGGACAGGAGGGAAAAACTGGGAGAGAGCGAAGGAAGGGGTGACATTGTCTAGAAAGAAATATTACCTAACTTACATAATTGTAAGCCCTATATAAAATCACCTTTATAATAACAAAAATATTTTTTTTAAAGAATCCCTTGCCAATCTGGGGGAATGGAAGACCCCCAGGAGCCTGTCTTCCTGTACAAATGGGAGAGCAGCTGCGAATTTAGGACATGGACTGAGGCCACAGTTTCCCAGGCTGACCTTTCCCAGGCAGTTTATCATAAGGGATGTGACATTTTATGGCTTGGAAGAGAAAGGGCTGCCAGCCCAGGTAGGATTAACAAGGGGAAAAAGAAGATTACAATAGATTATACAGATTTAGATATCAAACTATGGAGATTGTAAGTCCCCAAGAAGATTAATACTGCCTTGTGATGTGAGAGACCCAGGTGCTGTCTCCTGGCTTTGCACTTTGCTTGCACCTGGTGGCTATAATAGATCTGCTTTAGCAATCACACCTGCTTTCCAACCAGAAGGAAGGGGGAAATGGGAAGGTTACCTTCTCTCCCTTTAAGAGCCCTCCCTTAAAAGTTGTGTGCAGCCCTTCTGCTTATATGCTTATTGGCCAGAGGTTGGTTACAGCGTGCTGCAAAGGAGTCTGGGAAATGTAGTCCTTATTCCAAGGGGCCAAGTGCTTAGCGCTGTGCCGGGAGAAAAGAATCTTTGACAGCAACCATACCTGCATCAAGAGCAGATTCATGACGGTTCAGAAGCTACAAGGCAGACCAGGAGCACTCAGTTCTGGACACGCCTGGTGTGTGAGTACAATGCTCAGTGCCAGGTGAGGTCATAACTGCTTGTCTGCAGCAGCTCTGGGGTCCCAGAGTCAGGATGTTAGGTTGGTGGTAGGATATGGTCATAGGCTACGGTTCTTACAAGCTCTATGCACTAGCTGTGGAACCACAGTAACCTGGCTGTAAAGACACTGGTGGTACACACTTGTAATCCTAGCTACTTAGGAGGCTGAGATCTGAACATCAAGGTTTGAAGCCATCTTGGGCAAAAAAAGCCACAAAATTCCATCTCCAAAAGAGCCAGCAAAAATGCTAGGTGGCTTAGTGGTAGAGTGCTTGCCTCCCATGCTTGAATCCCTGGGTTCAATTTCTCAGTACCACATAAACAGAAAAAGCCAGTAGTGCTGTGTCTCCATGTGGTAGAGAGCCTTGGGCAAAAGAAGAGACAGCACCCAAGCCCTGAGTTCAAGCTGGTCTGGAATAGCAAATAAGTAAGTAAATAAATAAATGAGTTTGCAAGGTAGATTAATTTGGCAAGATTCTTGGTAGCAGAGCCAGGATTTTTCATCTGACAGCCAGGCTTCTGCCGCTGTAGTTAAGCACTGAGCAAGTGCCTGGGGTCTGCAGCTGAAGCTGTGTTTCTGGCTTTTCCCTGGCACCATCTTAGCCCCCAGAGATGCTGTGTCTGGTCAACCCACCAGCACCTCTGACTCAGTCAGCAGGGACGGTGGCCAAGCAGTGACCTGGGCAAAACAGAGCACACTGAGGCTGGGAACAGGTGACCAAGAGATTTGAATTGCAAGTAGGATCAAATCTCTTTGATCTTGGCTCAGTTTGGAGACTCTGTCTTGGCTAAAGGGTAAGAAACAAATTTAGAAAAGACATGAAGTTTCACAAACTGTTAATAGGCAGAGTGTTAACAAACAAAGGATAACAGAATACAAGATTGAAAAACAGCAGTCAGGCATGAGTGGCTTAGGCCTTTAAGCTACTCAGGAGACTGAATCCTGAAGACTGTGGTTCAAAACCAGTCCCAGCACAAAAGTCTAGGAGACTTCAACTAACCAACATAAAGCCAGAGGTAAAGCTGTGGCTCAAGTAGTAGAGTACCAGCCTTGAGCAAAATAGATAAAGGTCAGGCATCATTGCCTTACGCCTGTAATCCTAGCTACTCAGGGAGCTGAGATCTGAGGATCTCAGTTCAAAGCTAGCCTGGGCAGGAAATTTACAGGCATGAGCTCTACCAGTGCCTAGCAGATTTACCATTATAATGAAGTCTTCGATCCATTTTCAGATAATTTTTGACTGTGGTGTGAGGAAGAGGTAAATGAAGCTTATCTATTATCCCAGCACTGTGGAAAAGATGAATCTCTTCCCCCATCCCGTTCTTAGAGCTTTTGCTAAAAACACAGTGGCTGTAAAAATGAGCGTGAATTACCAGTTAGCTGAGCATTCTATCCTATAATCTCACTGAACTGGGTCTTGACTATCTTTGCAAGCCTGTGCTTATCAGAGCTTCCTCTTTCCATCCAGCAGTCACAGTACTTCCTGGGGGAGGAAGATGCACAGCAGTTTAAGTAACCAGCCTCCCGGGTGTACAGCTAGTGCTGTTAGCAGTTTTTAGGCTGCGGAGCACATCCTTGGAGGTGCTTGTTTATTCCAGGAAAGTGCACTGAGCGCCTTCTCTGCCAGGCACTTCCTGAACTACCCAGTGAGCAACAGTAAAAGCCAAACAGATCAATTTCAGCCTGGTAGAATTATTGGGAAGAAAATGAACAAGAGGGCTGGGAAGGTGGCTCAGTGGTAGAGCGCTTGCCTTGCATGCCTGAGGCCCTGGGTTCAATTCCTCAGCACCACATAAGCAAAAAGAAAAAAGCC
>NW_012267230.1:961007-965627 GCF_000151885.1 Dipodomys ordii
CTCAGCACCACATAAGCAAAAAGAAAAAAGCCGGAAGTGGCGCTGTGGTTCAAGTGGTAGAGCACTAGCCTTGAGCTGAAGAGCTGAGGGACAGCGCCTAGGCCCAGAGTTCATGCCCCATGACCGGACTAGAAAAAAACAAAACAAAACAAAAGTGGTAGAGTGCTAGCCTAGAGCAAAAGGAGTTCCGGGACAGCACCTAGGCCCAGAGTTCAAGCCCATGACATTTCTGCTCCTCACATTTCCAATCCTACAGATCTTAGAAGTGGAACTACTGGCTTAACTGGTTAGAACATTTATTAAAGTGTCCCAAATGCATGCTGTCTGCTGCTCCCTGAAAGATAGCTCTAGGTTTTGCTCTGCGGGTGTGGTTCTTGCTATCACTAGTGAGCTGCTGCATGTCTTGAGGTGCTCTGCTGCTCTCACTTGGGGTGCCAGCACCCATGCCTGGCTCTGCTTCCTCCCAGGATCTTCCTTACTGCCGCAGTTGCCCAGTAACTCTGGCTGGACCACGCATCCCTGGGCTACCCCTGGAACATGGCAGACGAAGACCTTATCTTCCGCCTGGAAGGCGTCGGTGGCGGCCGGACCTCCCAAGTGGGCCGAGATGGAGACTCTGATTTGGACAGCGATGATGAGGATGGTTACTTCATCTGCCCCATCACTGAGGATCCCAGGTCCAACCAGAATGCCAACTCTAAGGTTGATAACTTCTACAGCCTAAGGAAAAGCGAGCAGAATGGTTCCTGCGAGTCCCCGGCCAGCTCCTTCCACTTCAAGGTGAGTAAATACCCCTGTCCCTGCCCAGCACCCACCTCACCTGCCAAGATGGCTGATGTTTACTGGTCGGAGTCTGAGGTTTCACCTGCTAACCTGGGAGGAGTCTGTATCCCCCTCTCCCTTAAAGGGATGTTTTCCATATATATTCAAAACTTGTCAGTGAGACTTACTTGTCTAGCTTTTTTTATTTTGTGCTGGTCCTAGTTTGAACTCAGGGCCTTGGTGCTGTCCCTGAGCACTTTGCTCAAGGCTAGTGCTCCAGCAATTTGAGCAACAGCTCCACATCCAGTTTTCAGGTGGTTAATTGGAGATAGAGTCTCATGGCCTTTCCTTGGCTTCTATTGGCTTTCCTCAGTTCTCAGCCTACTGAGTAGCTAGAATTACTGGCATGAGCCACCAGCACCTGGCTTCCTAGCTTTTTCATTCAAGGCTAGCACTCTACCACTTGAGCTACAGCTCCACTTCTGGCTTTTTTGGTAGTTAATTTGAGAAAAGAGGCTTTTCTCAAAGGTTTTTGTGCTCAGGTTGGCTTTGATCCATAATCCTCAAATCTCAGTGTTTTGAATTACTAGGATTACAAGTGTGAGCCACCAGTGTCCAGCCTATCCAGGTTCTTTTACAGTCATGGAACAGAACAGAAATAGAAAACATTGGAGAACATTGCACACTATGAACATACTACTCTTGAATGTGGGTTTATATACAGTGACAAAATTGGTGAGCATATCAGTTGCTTATAGTTAGCAATTTCTTTGTTTTTTTAAAAAGAGGGGGCTGGGAAGGTAGCTCAGTGGTAGAGTACTTGCCTTGCATGCATGAGGCCCTGGTTTCGATTCCTCAGCACCACATAAATAGAAAAAGCCAGAAATGGCGCTGTGGCTCAAGTGGTAGAGTGTTTGCCTTGAGTTGAAGACCTGAGGGACAGCACCCAGGCCCATAGTTCAAGCCCCGTGCCTGACCAAAAGGAAGGAAGGAAGGAAATTAGTCAGAGCCAAGCATGGAGAGCTAGTGCCTGAAATTCAGGAGGTTGAAATCCAAGGATCTCAGTTAAGTCACTCAAATTTAAGAGACCCTCATTTCCAGTTAGCCAGGAAAAAGTCAGGATTGGAAGTGTGGCTCAAGTAGTAGAGATCCAGCTTTGAGCAAAAAAAAGCTGAGTGAGTTCAAGGCCCTAAATTCAAGCCCCAGTACCAGCGCAAAACAAAGAACAAGGTAAAATTCAAAGTAAGGTAGCACTGCTGCTGTCATTTAACTGATGTTTTCAAACACCAAGTATCTGTTAACACTATAAGCAAAAGTTCTATTGGCGTTTGGGATTTGAAATTAAAACCATTCTTTTATAACTTCAGAATTAGTCTGTACTTAGCAAATCAATAATTTTGTTTTCAGGGATGACTGTGTAACTTTTTTTTTTTCCTTTCAGGACAGAGATCTAGCCTAACTCAGGCAGGCAGCTCCAGAAATAGCCTTGTAGGTCTCCTCTGGGGTTGGGGGGGGGTCCTGAAGGGGTTGGATGCAATTTATATCACTTCCCTTCCTGAAGAAGCTTTGTACGGAACTCCCAGCCTTGGGAATGGGGGTAGGGGGAGTCGTGGGAAGGAGAGATGTTCAGACAGCTCAGCTGTCCATCAGGAGGGGGGCAGTATGTGTGTGCACGTGCCGGTCCTGGACCTTGAACTCAGGCTGAGGTTCTGTCCCTGAGCATGACAGGAAGGGTCTTTTTAAAAAGTGACAGACATGGTCCTGACAGGATATTGAATTTACTCTAAAACAAGGGGCAAAAAGAAAAAAGCCGGAAGAGGCGCTGTGGCTCAAGTGGTAGAGTGCTAGTCTTGAGCTGAAGAGCTGAGGGACAGACAGCGCCCAGGCCCAGAATTCAGGCCCCACGACCGGACCCAAAAATAAATAAATAAATAAAACAAGTATAATGATCTTGGTTGGGCACCAGTGGCTCACACCTGTAATTCTAACTAAGCAAGAGGCTGAGATCTGAGGACCAAGGTCTGAAGCCAGCCTGGGCAGAAAAGTTCATGAGACCCTTCTCTCCAATTAACCACCAAAGAGGTGAAAGTGGTCGAATGCTACCATTTAGACCCTGAGTTCAAGCCCCAGGACTGGCACAAATTAAACCAAACAAAAAAGAAGCCATTCTATGTGACTGGACAGTGCCTATAAATATTTCAGGGTCTATAGGTAGGACTTAGTGCTAGAGTGCTTGTTTTATATGCAGGAAACCCCAGGTTTGACCCCCAGAAATGTAAAAAATAATAAGCAAATAAAAGGAATAATAAATTGTATATGTTGTATATGTGTCTGAGGAAATGCTATGTGAAAACCCCTTGAAACAGTGTTGGTCCATAATAGGTAAAAAAAAAAATTAGCTATTAAAATTGCTGGTGGCTCACGCCTGCAATCCTAGCTACTCAGGAGGCTGAGATCTGAGGATCGCGGTTCAAAGCCAGCCCGGGCAGGAGAGACCGTGAGACTCCTATCTCCAATAAAAACCACCAGAAAATTGGAAGCAGCGCTGTAGCTCAAGTGGTAGAGCGCTTGCCTTGAGCTGAAGAGCTGAGAGACAGTGCCCAGGCCCAGAGTTCAAGCCCCATGACCGACAAAAAAAAAAAAAAAAAAGAGCAATGGGTTAGGAGCAATGGGTGACAGTGTTGTCAGACACCTTGTATTCATATACTGTTTTGTAGAATGGGAACTTGTTTGTACAACTACTTAAAGATAATAATAATAATAATAAATATTAAGGGCAGGGAAGGTGGCTCAGTGGTAGAGTGCTTACCTTGCATGCATGAGGCCCTGGGTTCAATTTCTCAGCACCACATAAGCTGAAAGAGCCGGAAGTAGTGCTATGGCTCAAGTGGTAGAGCAGGAGCCTTGAGCTGAATCGCTGAGGGACAGTGCCCAGGCCCAGAGTTCAGGCCCCATGATCAACAACAAAGGTAGAAAAAAATTAAAGGGCTGCGAAGGTGGCTCAGTGGTACAGTGCTTGCCTTGCATGCATCAGGCCCTGGGTTTGATTCTTCAGCACCACATAAACAAAAAGAAAAATGCTGGAAGTGGCGCTGTGGCTCAAGTAGTAGAGTGCTAGCCTTGAGCTGAAGAGCTGAGGGATAGTGCCCAGGCCCAGAGTTCAGGCCCCACGACTGGACCCCCCAAAAAAAAATTTAAAAAGGCTTTGGGGGCTGGTAGCTCATGCCTATACTCCTAGCTACTCAGAGTGCTGAGAACTGAGGATGGCAGTTCAAGGCTAGCCTTGTAGATATATCTGTGAGACTCTTTTTTTTTTTTGTGGGTTGTGGGTCTTGAACTCTGGGCCTATGCACTGTCCCTGAGCTCTTCAGTTCAAGGCGAACACTACCACTTGAGACATAGCACCACTTGTGGTTTTCTGGTGGTTAATTGGAGATAAGAGTCTCAGACTTTCCTGCCTGGGCTGGCTTTTGAACCACAATCCTCAGATCTCAGCCTCCTGAGTAGCTAGGATTACAGGCATGAGCCACCGGCAGCCCAGCTGGAGAGACTCTTATCTGCAATTAATCCACAAGTAGCCAGAAGTGAAAGTGTGGACTCAAATGGTAGTAGAGTGCCAGCCTTAAATGAAAAAGCCATATAAAAGCACAAGGTCCAGGGGCTGGGAATGAGGCTTAGTGGTAGAGTGCCTGCCTAGCATACATGAAGCCCTGGGTTCGATTCCTCAGCACCACGTAAACAGAAAGCTGGAATTGGTGCTGTGGCTCAAGTGGTAGAGCAAAAAGAAGCTCAGGGGCGCACACACACACACACACACACACACACACACACACACACACACACACACACACACACACA
>NW_012267230.1:965677-1017399 GCF_000151885.1 Dipodomys ordii
CACACACACACACACACACACACCTTATGAGCCAGGCACCACACACACACACACACACACACACCTTATGAGCCAGGCACCAGTGGCTCTTGCCTGTAATCTTCGCTACTCAGGAGGTTGAGATCTGAGGATTGAGGTTCAAAGCCAGGGTTCAAAGCCAGCCCAGGCAGGAAAGTCTATGAGACTAGCTCCCCTAAACTACCCAGAAAGCTAGAGTAGAGCTGTGGTTAAAGTTGTCAATATATATTTTATATATTGACATAACATATACTCACAAACATGAAAATATACTCATATTTGTTAAATATAAATGAATATAAGTAGTTGTATAGCAAAACTTAAAGGAGGGATTTGGTGATCACACACACACACATATACACCCCTACAGAGTATGGTTACTCGTATGAAGAATCCACACAAACCAATTGACAAAAAACCTTTCCTCTGAAGTCATGTCTTCTATAAGGCAGAGCTATAACACAGCTCTTCTGGGCTGTGTTCACCCTTCCCATGGCCTTGGGGCTCTGGAACAGCTCCCCTTTTTCCACCTCTGTCTGTAATGTCTTTCAACTGATGGGGGCGCGCAAATTACAGGGGAGGCCTCTTAGTCTGCAGACGTTTCTGGCACTCTCTGGTGTAGAATTCGGGGGATAATTAGCATACACATGCCATGCCTACACATACATACTGGCACATATACCCATGTGTGCATATGTACAGCAATACAAATATTTGCATGCATGTGCACAAATCTGCACTTGTGTGCATGCACATGAAATGTGCATGTGTGTTATACAAATATACATGTGCAAATGGAGAAGGCCAGCCTCTGAGGAAGCTCACCACCACTCACAGGAATTCCTTTGGCTACGATTAGAATTCTTTTTCTATATCTCTGTCATCTGCATTTTCTAGAATAAGTATATGTAGCTTATATGGTTTTTGTTTGTTTGCTGTTTTATGCCGGTCCTGGGGCTTGAACTTGGGGCCTGGGTGCTGTTTTTGAGTTATTTTGCTTAAGGCTAACACTGTGCCACTTGCGCCACAGCTCTGCTTGTGGCTTTTTGGTGGTTAATTGGAGATCAGTCTCAAGGTATCCTGGCAATGGTGCCTCACATCTGTAATACCAACTACTTAGAAGACTGAGATCTGAGGATTGCAGTTGAAAGCCAGCCTGGGCAGGAAAGGCTCTGAGATTCTTACCGATAGTTAACCACCAGAAAAATGGAAGTAGCCATGCAGCTTAAAGTGGTAGAGCACTAGCCTTGAACAAAAAAGCTCAGGGACAGTGACCCTGCTCAGGCCTTGAATTCGAGCCCCATGATTACCTCCAACAACAAAAATGAAGAGTCTCATGGACCTTCTTGAACAGGCGAGAAGTTTTATTTTACAAGAACTGTCTCCTGAGAATATCTTGAGGCTCATTCTACATCAGCACATATAAAGCACTTAAAGAAAAATTTTGGTGCATATGTGTTATCATATAAAAGATATAGTTTTATCAGCCCTGTGTGTATATGTGTGTGTGTTGGTAAGGAAGCTTGAACTCTTAGGGTAGGTACTATCCCTTAGCCTTTTTGCTCAATCTTGGTGCTCTATCATTTGAGTCACAATTCTACTTCTGTCTTTTTGCTAGTTAATTGGAGATAAGCCTAGGCTGGCTTTGAACTGCAGTTTCAAATCTTGGCTCCTGAGTAGCTGGGATTATAGGCGCCTGGCCAGTTCAGCCCTTTTTGTGTGTGTGTGTGTGTGTGTGTGTGTGTGTGAGTGTAGGTATTTAGGTGTGTCAATACTGGGGCTTGAACTCAGGTATGGCTACTGTCCTGTAGCTTTTCCCTTAAGGCTGGTACTCTACCATTTGAGCTATGCCTTCATTTCCAGCTTTTTGCCGGTTAATTGGAGATAAGAGTCTCTTGGGTTTGTCTGCTTAGGCTTGGCTTCAACTCTTAATCCTCAAATCCTAAGGATTTATAGGCAGGAGCCATTGTATCTAGCCGGCTTATTACTACTCCAGTACTGGAGTTTGAACCCAGGATCTCATGTGTGTCAGGCAAATGCCCTCCACTGTACTACACTATAGCCCTTTGAGTGAAATTTCTGTTGTTTCCTCTCCCCTATTATGAGCAGTAGTAGTAAATATTCATATATATGTGACTATTATATATAATATGTATTACTATATATCTCCAAGCAAACCTTAAAATACTGTATGTTTTATAATATGTAATTCATATACATGTAATTCATATCATGTGTACTTCCTCTCTGTGGAACGTGGGAAAAGTGGGCCTTTGCATGCAGAAGCATGTATTTGCATGGGGTCATCCTCCTTTGGTTTCTCCCACAGACATTGCAAACCTGTTCTGTGCTGTTATCCCCCCCTTCCCTCCCAGGGGAGTTGCTAGGAACTAGAACTTGTGTGGCAGGCACTGTGGGCGGGGCTGGCCGTGCAGTACGTGCCTTGCTTGCATGAACTCATTTAATGTGTACAGCAAGTCCTTGACAGCTGGCATTTTGCCCAACAGTAAGCCTCAGGTTCTGAGAACTTAAGTGGCTCTCCCAGGAAATGGTGAGGTTGTGTTCCATCCCAGGAGATCTTGCTCCAGAGTTGATTCTGTTACTAACTGCAGCTTTTTTTGGTCCTTGGTCTTGCTTCTCCCCCACCCTTTTTTTTTTAATGCAAGTCCTGGGGCCTGAACTCAGGACCTGGGTGCTGTCTGTGAGCTTTTTTCGCTCAAGGCTACTGCTAGTGTTCCACATCTTGAGCCAAAGCTGCACTTCTGGCTTTTTGCTGTTAATTGGAGATAGCAGTCTCAGATTTTCATGCCTGGGCTGGCTTCCAACTGTGATCTCAGCCTCCTGCATAGCTAGGATTACAGGAATGAGCCACCAATGCCCAGCCTGGTCTTACTTCTTTTGTGCTTATGCTTGTCTTTTGTTTTTATTGTTTTCAGAAGTAAAGTTGGAATTGAGGGCCTGATGCATACCACTAGTGGGTTTAGTTGTTGTTGTTTTTAGTGGTTGAATATCATTTCATTGGAAGATATTGTGTGTGTGCTTTCCAGAGAATGTCCCCGTAGTAATATGGCCAAGGTAAAAGGTTGCCTTTAAATGCTGAGGATTGTCCAAGTGCTAGTGTTCACACCTGTAATCGTAGCTACTCTGGAGGTTAAGATCTAAGAATCTGTTCAAAGCCAGTTGGGACAGAAAAGTCCCTAAGACTCTTATTTCCAATTAACTAGTAAAAAGCCTAAATTGGTAGAACACCAGTCTTGAGCAGAAAAAGGCAAGAATGCAAGGCTCTGAGTTCAAGATCTAGTACACAAGAACAAAAATGACATGCTGGGTGTCTCTGGTCATCTTTCAGAGAGGTTGGGCTAACATGAATGCCTCCCACCCACTCCGTGCACGGGCACACCTGCTCTGCCCCCTCTCCCTGCCAGCCACCTTCCACTGCACTCATGCGTTCAGTCACCAAACCAGAGGGTGGGGAGGAACTGGTAAGAGAACTGTGTTCTCAGGAATGAAATAAGGGTGGGAGATTAAGAGGCTGGCCTTGTGACTAACCTGGCAAAGGTGTTCCTGCCCACAGAGCCCGAGGAGGCCTTAGCCTGGCAGCCCCAGGCTTCACAAGGCAGTGACCACAACAAACAGTCCTGAGGCAGAGAGAGAGAGAGAGAGAGAGAGAGTGTGTGTGTGTGTGTGTGTGTGTGTGTGTGTGTGGCCCCATGCCCTGAGACTGGAGACTGCAAGGCTGTAAGGTTTGGGCTGTGGATCAGTAATAGAGGGCTTGAGCCTGTGGGTTTGGTCCCAGCATGGTGATGAGTGGATCAATCTTCATCATAGATATAGGTAGGCAGAGGCAGACAAACAGACAGGTAGATGAGATGAAAAAGACCTTGCACTGACTCTTTTTTTTTTTGGGTCCGGTCGTGGGGCCTGAACTCTGGGCCTGGGCACTGTCCCTCAGCTCTTCAGCTGAAGGCTAGTGCTCTACCGCTTGAGCCACAGTGCCACTTCCGGCTTTTTTGTTTTTGCTTATGTGGTGCTGAGGAATCGAACCCAGGGCCTCAGGCATGCAAGGCAAGCACTTTAACCACTGAGCCACCTTCCCAGCCCTGCACTGACTCTTGAGTCTCCCCTCCCAGCTCTTTTCACACTAGTTATTTTTAAGATAAGGCTTTTCTTTTTGCCTGCCCATCCTGAACCATGATCACCCTATTTTATACTTCCTACCATATCTAGGATGAAAAAGATACACAACACCCATAAGTTGGTTGTTTGGATCTCATTAACTTTTTTGCCTTTGCTATACTTAAACCACAGTTCTCTTGATCTCAGCCTTCTGAATAGGAAGGATTACAGATGTGAGCCTCTGCACCTGGTCAGTTTATCCATTTAAAAGGTACAAATCAGCTGGATGTCAGTGGCTCACACCTGTACTCCTAGCTACTTAGAGGCTGAGATCTGAGGATCACTGTTTGAAGCCAGCCCAGGCTGAAAAGTCCATGAAACCCTTATTGTCAAAAGGCTGGACATGGGGCTGGGAAGGTGGCTCAGTGGTAGACCACTTGCCTTGCATGCCTGAGGCCCTGGGTTGGATTCCTCAGCACCACATACGCAAAAAGAAAAAAGCCGGAAGTGGTGCTGTGGCTCAAGGGGAAAAGGCCAACCTTGAGCTGAAGAGCTGAGGGACAGCGCCCAGGCCCAGAGTTCAGGCCCCACGACCGGACCCCCCCCCCAAAAAAAAAAGGCTGGACATGAAGGTGTGGGTCAAGTGTAGAGTGCTAGCCTTGAGTGAAGAGGCAAAGTGAGAATGTGAGGCCCTAAGTTCAAGCTCCAATAGTGGTACTAAACAAATACATTACCAGGTGCTGGTGGCTCATTCCTATATATAATCCTGCTACTCAGTAGGCAAGCCAGCCCAGAGTGGGGGAGAGGGGGTGGCCAGGGAAGGTGGCTCAGTGGTAGAGTGCTTACCTTGCATTCACAAGGCCCTGGGTTCGATTCCTCAGCACCACATAAGCAGAAAAAGCCGGAAGTGGCATTGTGGCCCAAGTGGTAGAGTGCTAGCCATGAGCTGAAGAGCTGAGGGACAGCGCCCAGGCCCAGAGTTCAGGCTCATGACCACCACTAACAACAACAAAAGCCAGCCTGGCAGAAAAGTCCATGAGCGTCTTGGGGGGTCTGGTCGTGGGGCCTGAACTCTGGGCCTGGGCGCTGTCCCTCAGCTCTTCAGCTCAAGGCTAGTGCTCTACCACTTGAGCCACAGCGCCACTTCCGGCTTATGTGGTGTTGAGGAATCGAACCCAGGGCCTGATGCATGCAAGGCAAGCACTCTACCACTGAGCCACCTTCCCAGCCCATCCATGAGCGTCTTTTCTCCAACTAACAACCAGAAAACAGGAAGTGGTAGAATGCTTACCTTGAGCAAAAGAGCTCAGGGACAGTGTCCAGGTCCCGAGTTCAAGCCCCATGACTGACAGAAAACAAAACAAAATGTACATACATACATAAAGTGTACAAATCAACAGCTTTTCATATAATCATACAATTCTGATTCCAGCACTATAACCAATATTATTGTTTTCATTCCTCCTTAATCTGCTTCCTGTCTCCAAGAATTTGCCTCTTTTACATCTCCTATACCTAAAGTCATATAATGTGTGTTGTGTTGTGTGAAGCTTATCTCACTTAGCATGAGGTTCTAAAGATTTATTCCTATTAGGACGTGTGTGCTTAATAGGGGGTTTCATTATGAGGTTTTACATTTGTACAAATGTATTCCATTCATCCTCTCTCCCACTCATACCCGTCTCATACCTGCCTTGTCATTCCCTTTTTTTTTTGTTGTTGTTTTCTTTTCTTTTTGTGTTATGGAACTTGGGCTTGAACTCAAGGCCTAGGTGTTTTCCCATCATTTTTTCCACTTAAGGCTGGTGCTCTCTTTCTGCTAGTTAATTGGATTTTCCTTCCCCAGGCTGGCTTGCAACCTTGATCCTCAGATCTCAGCCTTTTGAGTAGCTAGGATTACAGGTGTGAACCCTCTGCGCCCAGCTTGTGATTCCTTTTTATTGCTGAATATTATTCCATTGAATGGGTAGCATATTTTAAAAATCCCTTCATGATGCATTTAGATTACTTCTGCCTGAATGGTCATTATCATGCTGCTTTTGTGGTGGGCATGTTTCCCCCTTCCTTCCCTCTCTCCCCTTCTCCTCTCCCTTTTATCTTTCTGGTTGTTTGAGTGGAATTGGGCTGTCATGTGGAATTGCTCTGTCCCATGGTAATTCTGTGTTTAGCTCTTTCTGCCTTGTATAACACTTCAGCCAGCCAGGGTGTGGTAGGCTTGGCTTTGAGTACCGGGCCTGCTATTTCCTGGCTGCTGATGGTGTTTGTCAAGAAATTTCTTTTTGTTCTTTAAGTCTAGGATCCTCATGGTGGACTAGGGAGTGGTCCCTCCTGTTGAATGTGATCACAAATTGCTATAGGGTGAAGGGCACGATGCCATCTTGACAAAGACTCCTAAGAGGCCAGGGCACTTTAGTGAATATCACTCTGTGTGTGTGTGTGTCTGTGTGTCTGTGTGTGTCTGTGTGTGTTGGGGCTTAAACTTAGGGTCTGGATCCTGTCCTGCAGTTTTTTTGTTTGTTTTTTGTTTTGCCAGTCCTGGGGCTTGAACTCAGGGCCTGGGTACTGTCCCTGAGCTTCTCTTGCTCAAGGCTAGCATTCTACCACTTGAGCCATAGTGCCATTTCGGGCTTTTTTGTTTATGTTATACTGAGGAATTTCATCCAGGGCTTCATGCATGTTAGGCAAGCGCTCTACCACTAAGCCACTTTGCCAGTCCTGGCCTATAGCTTTTTTATTCAAGGCTGACACTATGCCGTTTGAGCCACAGCTCTACTTCTGGCTTTTTGGTTGTTAACAGGAGCTATAAGTCTCACAGATTTTCTGCCCAGGCTGGCATTGAACCACAATCCTCAGATTTCAATATTCTAAGTAATTAGGATTACAGGTGTAAGCCATCGATGCCCAGCCCTTCAGATTTTAAATGTCATGCATACAGCAGTTGCATTTTCAAGAAAATAATGTGTCCTATTGAACTCTTGCACAAGGGTGTAAAGCTGAAGACAGGAAGGTGTTTTTAGTTCAGTACTGTTGGTCACAGGACCCGAGAAGTGAATCCCGTACTTAACCACATAAGAGCTGGAGAGATAACCTGGAGCACAGTTACACAACGGGTAGTTCAGCCCCAGAAAGGAAATGAGGTCAGTCAGGCAAGCTGTACACATGACCTGGAGAAGGGGAATCAAGCCAGGGGCTGGTAGCTCACTCCTGTAATCCTAGCTACTCAGGGCTGAAATCTGAGTATCAAAGTTTGAATCTCACCCCAAGCAGACAAGTCCAAGGGATTATTATTTCCAAATAACCAGCAAAAAGTTGGAAGGGGAGATGTGATTCAAATGGTAGAGTGCCAAGCTTGAGCAGAGAAAGCCAAGTAAAAGCATGAGGTCCTGAATTCAAGTCCCAGTACTGGCATAAAACCAAAAAAGAAAGGCCAGGGCTGGGAATGTGGCTTAGTGGTAGAGTGCTTGCCTAACATGTAGGAAGCCCTGGGTTCAATTCCTCAATGCCACATAAACAGAAAAAGCCAGAAGTGGGCCTGTGGCTCACATGGTAAGAGTGCTAGCCTTGAGCAAAAAGAAGCTCAGGGACATTGCCAGGCCCTGAGTTCAAGCCCCTGAACTAGCAAAAAAAAAAAAAAGGCCAGGTCCTGGTGGCTTATGTCTATAATCCTAGCTGTTCAAAAGGCTGAGATCTGAGGATTGTGGTTCAAAGCCAGCCTAGGCAGGAAAGTCCTTGAGACTCTTATCTCTGATAAACTAGAAAAACAAAATATCTGGAGGTGGAGCTGTGGTTCAAGTGGTAGATGATGCTAGCCTTGAACATAAAAGCACAATACAGCACCCAGGCCCTGAGTTCAAGTCCCAGGACTGGCACATATATATTAAAAAAGATAGATCTTTTCTGTCTCCAAGGGTTCCATGTCCCTGAAAGCCTCCAGGGACCGTAGCTGAAGATCCTTTCCTCTTCTGGAGGCTATGGGCCTCTCCAGGGAAGATTAGCAGGACAGAGGCAGTTGGGCCACACGTGGATCTAATGCTAATGTTCCCTTTACTTTCTCCAGGAAACCTGGAAGCATGCGATCGAGAAGGCCAAGCACATGCCTGACCCCTGGGCTGAGTTCCACCTTGAGGATATTGCCACAGAACGAGCATCCAGGCACAGGTTGGTGACTCATCTGGGGGCTTTGAAGAGTCCAGGGAGGCTCAGGTTCTGTTTCTGCTCATACCCAGGGAGGCTCAAGTCCCAGGGAGTCAAAGAGAAGGGGGTAGGTAATACAGGGCAAATAGCCCCAATCTGAAAACCTACATTTCGGATTTTGGAGCCTTTGGGGTTTTCTTTTTTTTTTTTTTTTCTTTTCTTTTTTTTTTTGTTGGTTGTGGGGCTTGAACTCTAGGCTTGGGCGCTGTCCCTTAGCTCTTCAGCTAAAGGCGAGTGTTCTACCATTTGAGCCACAGAGCCACTTCTGGTTTTCTGAGAGGTTTATTGGAGATAAGAGTCTCTCGGACTTTCCTGCCCTGGGCTGGCTTTGACCCACAATCCTCAGATCTCAGCCTCCTGAGTAGCTAGGATTATAGGCATGAGCCACTGGTGCCTGGCTACCTTTTGGATTTTGAAATTATGAATCTTTAGCCAGTCAAGTCCATACAAATACTACGAACATCTGGAAACATCTGAGATCTGAAATGCTTCTGGTTCGAAGCATTTTGGATAAGGGACACTCTACCTGTAATCACAGCGGCCAATGGACTGGGGTCCTGCTAGAGCATCTGCCTCGCAAGAGCAAGGCCCTGAGTACTGCCCAAGAAGGAATGGAAAGAGGGAAGAGCACCCACTGTTTGAGTGTTCATGAATGTGCCAGTACTATAGGTTATCTCACTGAGTCCTAATGGGGCCACAGGTACATATTAGACAGGTTAGGCTGACCTCTGCCCCAGTAACAGATACTCCCAGGATTCTGGGGGAGAGTTCAGGGCAGCTCAGGGAGGCATCTTCTGGCTCCATCATCTCAACCTGTAAATCACCAGGCACTGATGGCTCACACCTGTAATCCTAGCTACTCAGGAGACTGAAATCTGAGGGTTGAGGTTTGAGGTCAGCCTGGGCAGGAAAGTCCATAAGATTTTTTTTTTTTTTTTGGTGGGGGGTCCAGTCGTGGGGCCTGAACTCTGGGCCTGGGTGCTGTCCCTCAGCTCTTCAGCTCAAGGCTAGCGCTCTACCACTTGAGCCACAGCGCCACTTCCGGCTTTTTTCTTTTTGCTTATGTGGTGCTGAGGAATTGAACCCAGGGCCTCAGGCATGCAAGGCAAGCGCTCTACCACTGAGCCACCTTCCCAGCCCAAGTCCATAAGATTTTATTTCTAATAAACCACTCAGAAGAAGCTGGAAGTGGTTCTGTGGCTCAAGTGGTAGAATGCTAGCCTTGAACAAAAGAAGCTTAGGGACAGCACTTCGGCCATGAGTTCAAACTCCAGGACTGGAGTGGTGCGGGGAGGGGGGAGGTCAGAAATGGATTTATGGCTGAGGGACATGTTGAAAATGAACTATACAACTTGTGGGTAGGGATGGGAGAGAAAATTTTGCAGAGAGGGAGGGAAGGGGTGACATTGTCCACAAAGAAATGCACTTATTACCTAACTTATGTACATCACCTTTAGAGTAACAATAAAAAAAATTAAAAAGAAAAAAAAAAGCTAAGAGACAACACTCTGGCTCAGAGTTGAAGCTCCAGCACCAGCACAAAAAGCCCATAATAATAAATCACTGCTTGGGATAGCGGTCTGTAAGCACCTACACAGCTCTGGAGAGCCCTCCTCTGAGCCTGGGCCGGGCTACCTGCCAGGCCTCTGCTTGTTTCTTCTTGCACTTGCTTCCATAGCTGAGAAACCTGTTCTCACAGGGCTAGGAGTGTCCTGGAGTCTGCCCAGGCTGAGAAATGGGCCAAAGGAGGCCTCCAACCAGAGCTAAGAACAGCTGAGCCCAGTGCAGGCATTGGATCTTAGTGATTCCTGAGACCAGGAGCTTCCCCCAGATTGCCCCAAGGAATGGGAATGCCTGGAAAGGGGAGTACTCTAGAATTTTCTTAGAAAAGTGGCAGTATCCTGGGACATTCATTCATCTTTCACGTACCTTCTTTTCCTTCTCCTCCTCCTCTATCTCTCTCCCCCACTTTTTCTTTCTTCCCTCCTTCCTTCCCTCCTTCCTTCCTTCCTTCCTTCCTTTCCTTCCCTTCCTCCCTCCCTCCCTGCCACCTACCTTTCTTTCTTTCTTTCTTTCTTTCTTTCTTTCTTTCTTTCTTTCTTTCTTTCTTTCTTTCTTTCTTTCTTTCTGTCTGTCTCTCCCTCCCTCCCTCTCTGTGTCTTCCTCCTCCTCTTCCTCCTTCTCCTTCTGCTCGTTTTGTCCTTCCTTCTTTCTTCTTCCCAAGTGCCTGGCAGTGATGAGAGTACTATTGCCTCTTTTCTTGAGACTTGTTATTTGTTACATAGAACAGTTATAAGGATATTTGTTTATTCAGACATTTATCTGACATGCATTTGTTAGGATCTACATAGCCCTGCTGGGCGCCAGTAATTCACACATATAATCCTAACTACTCAGGAGGCTGAGATCTGAGGATCAAGGTTTGAAGCCAACTCAGGCAAGAGAGTATGTGAAATTCTTTTTTTTTTTTTTTTTGGGTCCGGTCATGGGGCCTGAACTCTGGGCCTGGGCGTTGTCCCTCAGCTCTTCAGCTCAAGGCTAGCACTCTACCACTTGAGCCACAGTGCCACTTCCGGCTTTTTTCTTTTTGCTTATGTGGTGCTAAGGAATTGAACCCAGGGCCTCAGGCATGCAAGGCAAGCGCTCTACCACTGAGCCACCTTCTTTTTTTTGTTTGTTTTTGTTTTTGTCGGTCATGGGGCTTGAACTCTAGGCCTGGCTGCTCTCCCTGAGCTCTTCAGCCCAAGGCGAGCACTCTACCACTTGAGCCACGGCGCCATTTCCTATGTGAGATTCTTAAATCCATTTAACTAGTAAAAAGCCAGAAGTAGAGCTGTGGCTCAAGTGATGGAGTGTTTAGCCTTGAGCAAAAAAACTTAAGAGACAGTAGGCAGGCCCTCAGTTCAAGTCCTAAAACCAGCACAAAAGAAAAAAATCTACACAGCCCTGTAACATCGCCTTGTGGAAGAGCCAGCTGCAGACAAGGCTAAGGGGACCCCAGAGGGTCTTTTAGCCACAGAGGGACAGAATTACATCATGATGCCGTACTCTGGGTGTGCTCTGGTCTCTGTAGATACAATGCTGTCACCGGGGAGTGGCTGGAAGATGAAGTTCTAATCAAGATGGCGTCTCAGGTAAGCAAGCCCTGATCCCCAAGTGCTCCTAGCCGGCTTCATTCCCTGTGCCCTCCCCTCCACATCCTTTCTAAGTTTCTTAAACTTAGGCATTCCTCATGCCACTTTTTTTTTCTTTTCACCAGTCCTGGGGCTCGAACTCAGAACCTGGATGCTGTTCCTGAGCTTTTTTTTTTTTTCTGCTCAAGGCTAGCTCTCTACCACTTGAGCTACAGCTCTACTTCTGGCTTTCTGGTGAGTCTAAGAGGCTCACAGACTTTCCTGACCAGGCTGGCTTTCTTGGTGATCCTCAGATCTCTTGCTTTCTGAGTAACTAGGATTACAGGCATGAGCCAAGGCCCAGCCAAAGAACAGATTCTTTTGTCTGTGTCATAACTTCAGACCTTTTAGTCCAAGGTGGCTTGGCCTGTTACTTTGGGCTGGTCGCAGTACTGCACATCATGGCAGGAGCCATGGTGGAGGATGTGGACAGGAAGTAAAGGGGTTGCGGGGGTAGGGGTGGGGATGGGGGTGAGGAGGTAGGGTCTTAACATCCTTCTCATGACCCTCGTGACCTGACTTGTTTCCACCTCAAGTTCTCACTTCCAAGCACACCCTACTTTGACAACAGTGTCTCTCCCAGCTTTTGGGAGCTATTCAGGAGCCAAACTATAGAAGTTGGGTGCAGTGGTGCTACACACCTATAGTAGCAGTCCCCACAGTTAGGCCAGAGAATTGCTTGAGTCCAGTAGTTCCTGGCCAGCCTGGCAACATAGTGGGAGCCCCCATCTCAAAAAAGTAAAGCGAAGCCGGGTGCTGGTGTCTCATACCTGTAATCCAAGCAATTCAAGAGGCTGAGATCTTAAAATTGTAGGTTAAAGCTAGCCTGGACAGAAAAGTCTGTGAGGCTCTTATCTCCAGTTCAGTAGAAAAATACCCGAAGTGGAGGTGTGGCTCAAGTGGTAGAGTGCTGGCCTTGGGCAAAAAGAGCCAAGTGAGGGGCTGGGAAGGCATGCCTGAGGCCCTGGGTTCAATTCCTCAGCACCACATAAGCAAAAAGAAAAAAGCTGGAAGTGGCGCTGTGGCTCAAGTGGTAGAGCACTAGCCTTGAGCTGAAGAGCTGAGGGACAGTGCCCAGGCCCAGAGTTCAGGCCCCACAACCGGACCCAAAAAAAAAAAAAAAAAGAGACAAGTGAAAACAAAGACCCAGACCGAGAATGTGGCTTAGTGGTAGAGTGCTTGGCTAGCATACATAAAATTCTGGATTTCATTCCTCAGTCCCACATACACAAAAAAAGCTGGATGTAGCACTGTGGATCAAGTGATAGTGCTAGCCTTGAGCAAAAAAGGCTCAGGGGCTGGGTGCCGGTGGCTCACGCCTGTCATCCTAGCTACTCAGGAGGTTGAGATCTGAGGATCTCGGTTCAGAGCCAGCCCCAGCAGGAAAGTCCATGAGACTCTTATCTCTAATAAAGCACTAGAACACCAGAAGTGGTGATGTAGCTCAAGCAGTAGAGCGCTCGTCTTGAGCTGAAGAGCTGAGGGACAGCACTCAGGCCCAGAGTTTAAGCCCCACGACTGGGGGAAAAAAAACAGGGAGGCTCAGGGACAGTGCCCAGACCCTTAATTCAAGCCCCTGGACTGGCAAAAAAAGAAAAAGAAAAAGGAAAAAATTGAAGACCCTGAATTCAAACCCAGGACAGGCACAAAACTAAACAAACAAATTAATTAAAACAATAATGATCCAGGGCCAGGAATGTGGCTTAGTGGTAGAGTGCTTGCCTAATACACATGAAGTATAAGGTTCAATTCCTCAGTACCACATAAGCAGAAAAGGCCAGAAGTGGTGGTGTAGCTCAAGTGGTAGAGCAAAAGCTCAGGGACAGTGCCCAGATCCTGAGTTCAAGCTCCAGGACTGGCAAAAAAAAAAAAAATCCCAATGACAGCAGACAGGGTCACAGTATACTATATGTCTAGACTGTTCTTGAGTCCTAGGCTAAAGTGATCCTTTTGCCTCAAGCCTCCAATGTAGCTGGGACTTCAGTTACACACCACTGCTCCAAGCTTCATTTCCATCCACCTTTCAGGGTTTCTGTTTTGTTTTTACCACATTGGGGATTGAATTTAAGGGCCTTGTGCTTGCTCAGCAAGCACTGTCTGAGCCACACCCCCAGTCTTGTTTTTAGTTCATTTGTAGATAGGATCTTTCAGATAAGGTGCTCCAGACAGCCTTGTCATGTTCCTACAAATGCCTTCCAAGTAGCCGAGATGACAGGTATGCGCTACCAATGTGCCTTTCCTTTCTACTTTCTGTTACTCAGGGCGGGGTACCTTAACTCCTCCCCCCCCCCCAGCGTCCTGGCTCCCTGGGTTACAGTAGAAGAATAGAGGGTCCTTCTTTTTCCAGGAGCCTGTGTGCATTGGCCCAGCAGCACCAGATGGAGGGTCCAGAGTGTTAACATTGAGATGAGGTCCAGTGCTCACCTGTTGCATGGATGATGTTGATGGGGAGCAGTAGGAATGGGACCTGATGATTATCTGTGTCCTGTCTTTCAGCCCTTCGGTCGTGGAGCCATGAGAGAGTGCTTCAGGACGTAAGTGACTCAGTCCAGTGCGTGGGGCCCTGCCCAGGCTCCATCAGGTTCCTAAGTCCTGGGACATTTGGATATCACCAGCCAAAACCTAGAGACAGTAGCCTCTGACTTCTTGCAGCCCAAGTTCCTGTCCATCTGGTCACTGCTGAACCAGCTTTGGGGCCCAGCTATAGACAAGTTGCAGGAAGATGGAAAATATCCATTCATTTTTTTTGCCGGTCGTGGGGCTTGAACTCTGGGCCTGAGCGCTGTCCCTCAGCTCTTCAGCTCAAGGCTAGTGCTCTACCACTTGAGCTACAGCGCCACTTCTGGTTTTCTGGTGGTTATTGGAGATAAGAGTTCACGGACTTTCCTGCCTGGGCTGACTTCAAACCACGATCCTCAGATCTCAGCCTCCTGAGTAGCTAGGATTACAGGCGTGAGCCACTGGCGCCCAGCGGGAAAATATCCATTCTTAGCCTACTCTGTCCTACTCTAGTGTTTGGAGGTCAAGAAAAGAGGAGACCTTTAACAATGACCTTTACCAAGCCAGGTGCTAGTGATTTAGGTCTATAATCCCAGCTACTTAGGAGGCTGAGATCTGAGGATCCAGGTTCAAAGCCAAACCAGGCAGGAAAGTCCATTTAAGTCTCCAATTAATCATCAGAAAACCAGAAGTGGAGCCGTGGCTCAAAGTGGTAGAACACTAGCCTTGAGCAAAAAGATCTCACAAACAGTGCTCAGGCCCTGTGTTCAAACCCCATGACTGACACCTTCCCCCAGAAAAAAAATCCCACCATTACCACCAAAAAGAATTAAATGGCTTCTAACCCTGTTCCCAGCCCTTTGAAGGGCACAGTGGGATAGAGGTCCCTCCTGCCTCCTGCATTTTGTTCTTGCAGCCAGCCAAGTCAGGCAGGGTCAGGATATCTTGAGGCCCCAACCTAGATTCCTAGTAAACCCCGGAGTTCCATATGGTCTTCCTCCTGCTTTACCCCCAGAAAGAAGCTCTCCAACTTCCTGCATGCCCAGCAGTGGAAGGGAGCCTCTAACTACGTGGCCAAGCGCTACATCCAGCCTGTGGACCGGGATGTGTACTTTGAGGACGTGCGTCTGCAGATGGAAGCCAAGCTTTGGGGGGAAGAATATAATCGGCATAAGCCCCCCAAACAGGTGTGTGCCACCCCACCTGCCTCCCTTCCCCACAGTGCAGCCAAGGGCAGTGTCTGGATCTGATGAGGTTAATGGTACTAGCCATGAATTTCAGGGTCTCGGCTTCACCTTCTTACCAGTGGCCAGTGACAGCTAGCATTTGTTGGTGGTAGTGGTCATGGGGCTTGAACTCAGGGCCTGGGCACTGTCCCTCAGCTCAAGGCCAGTGCTTTACCACTTGAGCCACAGCACCACTTCCAGTTTTTTTGCCATTTATTGGACATAAGAGTCTCATGGACTTTCCTGCCCAGGCTGGCTTTGAACTGTGATCCTCAGATCTCAGCCTCCATAGTAGTTAGGATTACAGGCATGAGCCACTGGCGCCTGGCAACAGTAAGCGTTTATTGGGCACAAAGAACCATGTACTCTAGATGAAGAATTATTTATTCTAAAACACAGAGCTTTGAGATTGGAATCTTTACATCCATGTGCAGATGAGATCTGTTTGGATTTTTGTTTGTAAAAAACAGAAACCCACACAGAGTAGCTTAATCTACAAAGAGAATTTAAGCTACTCTGGAGGTTGAGCTCTGAGGATCAAGGTTCAAAGCCAGCCCAGGCAGAAAAGTCCATTCGATTTTTATCTCTAGTTAACCAGTGAAAAGCTGAGGAAGTAGAGCTGTAGCTCAAGTGGTAGAGCACCAGTCACTTGAGCTGAAAAAGCCAAGGAAGACTTAATTAAACCAGAATGCTACATCTGGGATAATTATGCAGAAAAGGGGAAAGCAAGCTTGTTTGTTTGTTTATAATGGCCACGCATGTTTACTATTAAGCTAAGAAAGGCAAAACATTATCAAAAAGTATTTCCTTATTTTTTTTAGTAGAATATGATCATTGTTTTAATTCTTTTAATTCAATTGCAAAAAATCAGTGACAATAACTCTCTGTAATATATCTTTTCATTATGTCCAAGTGTAAGGTAAATAACATTTGGATAGTATTCAAAATACATGATTAAAAGCAAGCAATAAAATTGGTGAAAATTTTGGAATTTTATATTGAAGATTAAAATCTATAATGCAAAAATATATTGTACAAGTCAACAAGATTAATAATCAATAGAAAGAGATGGGCAAAAACTAGGTAGTTAAGTTATAGAAAACACTATTTGAATTCAGAATAAACATACAAAAATGCTCTTATCAGAAAATCCAGATATACAATTATGAGCAATAAAATATCTGTCTTGGCTACCAGAATTGCAAGTGAATTAGAATTAAAAAAAAATCATTAGTAATGTTAGATTAAGGCGTAGAGGGGCAAGATCTTGTTCAGAACTCTGTCAAGCAATTTTTTTCCTTTTTTTTTTGGGTCCAGTTGGGCCTGAACTCTGGGCCTGGGCGCTGTCCCTCAGCTCTTCAGCTCAAGGCTAGCGCTCTACCACTGGAGCCACAGCGCCACTTCCGGCTATTTCTGTTTATGTGGTGGCGAGGATTCGAACCCAGGGCCTCATCCTTGCAAGGCATGCACTCTCCTGCTGAGCTACCTTCCCAGCCCCCTTTTTTTCCTTTTTTTAAGTATTTAATTATTTTTTTATTGTGATTAAGTGATTATATAATTTCCCAAATTTCACAGTATTGTGGGATAGTGATGCTCAGTTAAAGTCACAAACACATTCTAACTTTCCTTTTTTCCTTATTTTTAATAAGCCTGATTGAATTATCTCTAATTATAAGAAGTAATGGCATGGGCTGGGAAGGTGGCTCAGTGGTAGAGCGCTTGCCTTGCATGCATGAGGCCCTGGGTTCGATTCCTCAGCACCACATAAGCAAAAAGAAAAAAGCCTGGTAGAGCGCTAGCCTTGAGCTGAAGAGCTGAGGGACAGCGCCCCCAGGCCCAGAGTTCAGGCCCCACGACCGGACCCCCCCCCCAAAAAAAAAAAAAGAAGTAATGGCAGCCAGGAGCTGGTAATTCATTCACTCTTGTAATTCTCACTATTCACAAAGCTAAGATTGGAGGATCTCAGTTTGAAGCCAGCCCAGGGAAGAAAGGCTATGAGACTCTTACCTCCAATAATCTACCAAAAAAAAAAAAAAAAAGCCAGAAGTGGAGCAGGTAGTTAAACAAAAAGAAGTTCAGGGACAGTGTCCGGGTCTTTATTTCAAGCCCCAGGACTGGCACCCAAAAAAAAAGAAAAAAGAAAAGAAAGAAAGAAAAGCATCAATTTCCATTAAAACACATTAATAAGATTTTTAACTCTCCATGTCATTACTAACTTAAGAGCCAGTTGGGCATAACTTCAAAACATTTTCATGGGGCTGGGAAGGTGGCTCAGTGGTAGAGTGTTTGCTTTGCATCCATGAGGTCATAGGTTTGATTCCTCAGCACCACATGAGCAGAAAAAGCTGGAAGTGGAGCTGTGGCTCAAGTGGTAGAGCGCTAGCCTTGAGCTGAAGAGCTGAGGAACAGTGCCCAGGCCCAGAGTTTGGGCCCCATGACGGACACACACACACACACACACACATGCACACACAAATTCACATGAAAGAAACTCTCCTAGGGTGCTAGTGGCTCACACCTATAATCTTCCTTACTCAAGAGACTAAGATCTGAGGCTCATAGTTTGAAGTCAGCACAGGCAGGAAAACTCTGAGAGATTTTTTTTTTCTTGTTGGTCGTGGGGCTTGAACTCTGGGCTTGGGTGCTGTCCCTGCCCTCTTCAGCTCAAGGCGAGTGCTTTACCGCTTGAGCCACAGTGCCACTTCCAGTTTTCTAGTGGTTTATTGAAGATAAGAGTCTCACAGAGTTTCCTTCCCCGGGCGGGCTTTGAACCACGATCCTCAGATCTCAGCCTCCTGAGTAGCTAAGATTACTACTGTGTGCCTCTGGTGCCCCACAAGTCTGAAAGATTCCTATCTCTAGTTGACCACAAAAAGCTATAAGTGGAGCTATGGCTCAAGTGGTAAAGTGAGAGTCTTGAGCAAAAGCTCAGAGACATCATCCAGACCCTGAATCAGTACCAAACAAATAAACAAAAAATTAAACATGGACTGGGAATGTGGCTTAGTGGTAGAGTGTTTGCCTTGCTTGTACAAAGCCCTGGGTTCCATTCCTTAGTATCACATAAACAGAAAAAGCTGGAAGTATTTCTGTGGCTCAAGTAGAATGCTAGCCTTGCAATGCCCAATAAGAAGTGTACCCATTACCTTACTCATGTAACTGTAACCCTCTGTATAGTATCTTTACAATAAAAAAAAAAGAATGCTAGCCTAAAAGAAGCTCAGGGATAGTACCCAGGCTTGAGTTCAGGCCCCAGGACTGGCCAAAAAAAACAAAAACAAGATTACTTGAACTAAAGGTAAATTCAGGAAATATGATAAAGCAGAATGTGAAGGAGAAAGAAGAATAGTGTGAAGCTCAGGTATAAAAGACTCAAAATTAAAAGCTGGGCACCGGTGGCTCATGCCTGTAATCCTGGCTATTCAGGAGGCTGAGATCTGAGGATCACAGGTCAAAGCCATTCTAGACAGGAAAGTCTATGAGGCTCTTCTCTCCAATTAACCACCAGAAAACCGGAAGTGGCACTGTGGCTCAAAGTACTAGAGCACTCGCCTTGAGCTGAATAGCTCAGGGACGGCACTCAATCCCCACAACTGACAAAAAGGACTGAAAATGGGATAAACCTTACTAGAAAGCTCAAGGCTTTGATTGCTGAGCAGAGAAGATGCTGGACTGACCCTGCTTAAAGGCACAGAAGCCTGGTAGGCTTGGGAAGGTCCCAGATGGGTTTCCTCAGGCCCCTCCACAGTATCCGGAGTGAGGGAGGCGTCCATGGCATCAGCCTCTCAGAGGGTTCACCATGTGCCACAGTGAAGCCTGTGTGTCATGGCCAGTTGCCAGTGCCTCCAGTCTGATAATGAATACAAAGCACATAGGGAGACCTGTGCTGGAGGAAGGGCTGGGCACCATTTACTGATGGCTTTGTGCCTAGCTTCTGATATTTGGGCCCATTCCATCTCTTTACAGGAAGGCTATAATCCAGCATCCCTTCCATCTGGGAGCCCTGTGCTCCCAGAAAAAAAAATAAAAAGAAAAGAAAAATCAAATCTTGATTGAATACGTTCAATTTTTCCACTAAAAAAAAAAAAAAAAAGCCAAGTAAGGATGTAAGGCCCTGAGTTCAAGTCCCAGTATCAGCACAAAACAAAAAACAAAAGATAATTTAGTTGTCTCATGCACCTGAAAAATAGATCCAACTATAGGCATCTTGGCCAAACTGAAGTTTTTTAAATAAACATTTCTTATCTCTGGCCTGGGTGTTCTTTGATGTTGATGTCACAGACAGGCATCTTCTTCACCTATAATGACATTTGCCTGGCAAGCTGCAGGCTCATTTTCTGTCTTCTCTTCCTAGGTAGAATAACACCTTTTCCCCAGAAGTTCCAATGAAAGTCTCAGAACTAGATTTCATTGGCTTCCATTAGGGCAGATGTCTGAGCCAATCACAATGTCCAGAGGGCAGGACTTGCTGATTGGTCTCTGCATTGAGCTATTATGCCCCCTCTTGAGGCTAGGATTAGGAGGTGGGGTATTCTACCCCTAGACAACATGGACTAGGTATCACCCTAGCAAAAGCAAGAAAGGGGTATGGACATGTTGGCTCCCTGAGAATCATGGAGCTCTGTGAGGTTCAGTGACTTTCCCAGCTAGGCAGGGGTGGAGCCAAGGCTCAAATCCAGAGTTCCTCATCCTCTTTCAGGTTGGTTATTTCACTTAAGTGCCTAGAGTCTTTCATGACTCTGCCAGGCAGAATTTACTGTTGCTTGCAGATATCTGAAGTAACATTGTAGCTCATGCCTGTAACTACCCACTCAGGAGGCTGAGATCTAAGGATCATTGTTCAAAGCCAGCCCAAGCAGGAGAATCTTTGAGATTCTTCAGTGATCCACCAAAAAGCTGGTAATGGGCTGGGAATGTGGCTTAGTGGCAGAGTGCTTGCCTAGCATGCATGAATCCCTGAGTTCGATTCTTTAGTACCACATAAACAGAAAAGCCGGAAGTGGTGCTGCAGCTCAAGTGGTTGAGTCCTAGCGTTGAGCAAAAAAGATGCTCAGGGACAGTGTCCAGGTCCTGAGTTCAAGTCCCAGGACTGGCAAAAAAAGCTGTCAGTGGAGTTTTGGCTCAAATGGTAGAGCACCAGCCTTGTGCAAAAGTGCTCAGGGACAGTATCCAGGCCCTGAGTTCAAGCCCCATGACCGACAAAAAAAAAAAAAAAGTCAGGAAAGAATATCAAAGTTCATAATTACCCATTGCAGGGAGAGATCCATTATCTACAGGTTGAGATGAGTAAAACTCTCTACTTAGAATGACATTCCAAACTTTAACAGACTACTTCATGAATCAGCACATTTAATCTTTGGGCTAATCTGAGACCCTTTTTCTGTAGGTGGGGAAACTGAGGCACAGAGAGGTATAATAAACTGCCCAAATTCACAGTATTAGTGTAAGTCATAGGCTGAGTGGCTAGCAAACAGAGTATATACTGAGACAAGTGGTTTCTTTCTTATTCATGGTAGGCCAGTACCTTGTGCCCTTGAGGTCATTGTGTAGTCTGGTCTCTTCTACCATGTTGCTCTGAACCCTCTGAGGTTGTTGAGAACCATGAAGGGAGTTCTGGCTCCTAAGCAGAGACTGCTTGGCAGGACAGGCTGCAGATATGGCATTGATGCTGCTTGCTTCTCATTGGCCATTGTGGTCATGTGACCACACCTAGCTGCAAGGGAGGCTGAACAATGTGATTCATTTTATGCTGCTGTGTATCCTGTTAAAACTCAGGGCTCAGGGTTTTTGTTTTTGGGTTTTTTTGGGTCCGGTTGTGGGGCCTGAACTCTAAGCTTGGGCGCTGTCCCTCAGCTCTTCAGCTCAAGGCTAGTGTGCTCTACCACTTGAGCCACAGCACCACTTCTGACTTTTTTCTTTTTGCTTATGTGGTGCTGAGGAATTGAATCCAGGGCCTTGAGCATGCAAGGCAAATGCTCTACCCCTGAGCCACCTTCCCAGCCCCCTGGGGCTCAGGGTTTTTAAAAGGTGACAGGGAGGAGAGAGTGAATTTAAGGGACAGTCAGCCACAGAAAGCTAGTTAAGGATAGAGCCAGGATCTGAGCCCAGACAGGGTGACATGGGCCCTGCCCCTCCATTTAACCTTGCTCCCTACCCTTTCACCAGGTGGACATCATGCAGATGTGCATTGTGGAGCTGAAGGAAAGGCCAGGCCAGCCCCTTTTCCACCTAGAGCACTACATCGAGGGCAAGTACATCAAATACAATTCCAACTCAGGCTTTGTCCGTGATGACAACATCCGTCTGACACCGCAGGTGAGGAACTGGGCTTGCTCTGCCCACTGCGGAGGAGGAGGATGCCTATGGAATGGGGTCTCACATCTCCTGAGACTCCTTGAGCCCCTTGGAGCATTGAGATCTTAGGTCTCAATGGACTCAAGATGGTCACATGCCTGCGTCCCCAAGGTCCCTGCAAAATTGGACAGATCTCCAGTCTTTGTCTTGTGGAGAAAGCACCTCAACATAGACAGCTCTGGAGTGTTTTAATCTCCAGCAGTGGCTAGCCTGAGTCTGCATAGCCCATAGCTTGATCTCCCCCACCACCTCTCTCCATGCTAGTTCTGGGTCTTGAACGCAGGACCTGGGTGCCATCCCTTAGCTTTTTTGCTCAAGCCTGGCACTCTACCACTTGAACCACAGCTCTACTTCTGGCATTTTTGTTGTGAATTGGAGATAAGAGTCTCCTGAGAAGCTAGGATTAAAGGCGTGAGCCACTAGTATCTGGCTTACCTGGTCTCTTACTGCCACCTCTTTCTTCCTAACCCACCACAGGCCTTCAGCCACTTCACCTTTGAACGTTCTGGCCATCAGCTGATTGTTGTGGACATCCAGGGTGTGGGTGACCTCTATACTGACCCCCAGATCCACACTGAGATGGGCACTGACTTCGGAGACGGCAACCTTGGTAAGTGGGGGAAGCCAGCCGGCTTGCATGGACACCATGCTCTTCCCTCTCCCTCGCCTAAAACCTACAAGATCTTTGTACACTTAAGGAAGCATGCTGAGACAGTGCATGGGCCTTCCCAAATGCACCCATGTGGGATCCTGCAAAGTCTCACCCCCCTGTTCCAACTCAGTATGATTTTCACCACCTGCGGTCATGAGTCTACCACATAGCTCCAGGTCCTCCATCACTGTATCCGACAGCAGTCCTAACACTCCTGCTCTGTCCACAGGTGTTCGAGGGATGGCTCTTTTCTTCAGCTCTCATGCCTGCAACCGGATTTGTAAGAGCATGGGCCTTACTCCTTTTGACCTCTCACCACAGGAACAGGATGCAGTAAATCAGAACACCAAGCTGCTGGTGGGTACCCTGTGTTGCCCACTTGAACTGGATGGCCCTTTCTTTTTTTTTGTCCATCATGGGGCTTGAACTCAGGGCCTGGACACTGTCCCTGAGCTGTTTTTGATCAAGGCCAGCACTCTCCCACCTGAACAACAGTTCCACTTCCAAATTTCTGGTGGTTACTTGGAGACAGGAGTCTCACCAACTTTTTCTGCCTAGGCTGGCTTCAAACAGCGATCCTCAGATCTCAACCTCTTGAGTAGTTAAAATTACAAGTGTGAGCCACCAGATGGCTGGCCCTTTTGCCATCTACACAGTAAACCCCACTTCCCTGTGGGATGTGGCAGCTCAGTAGCACTTAACTAATTACAGGGCTTAGCTGGGTGCCAGTGACTCTTGCCTGTAATTCTAACTCTCAGGAGGTTGAGATCTAAGGATCCCCCAACCAGTGGAGTGCTGCTTGAATTGAACCTATTCATGACTAGAATGAGGAAAACAGGCAAGTAGAAAATTGGGAGGAGAGTTGGGTGCGGTGGCTCACCCTGATAATCCTTAACTGCACAGGAGGCTGAGATCTAAGGATCATAGTTCATCGCTAACCTGGGCAGAAAAGTCTATGAAATTCTTATCTCCAGTTAACTGCCAAGAGCCAGAGGTGGAAGTATGGCTCAAGTAGTAGAGCATCAGCCTTGAGCAGAAGCAGCCAAGGGAGAGTGGGAGGTCCTGAGTCTAAGCCCCAGGACTAGTATACACACAAAAATTAGTAAGTAAATAGGCTGGGAAGGTGGCTCAGTGGTAGAGCGCTTGCCTTGCATGCTCGAGGCCCTGGGTTCAATTCCTCAGCACCACATAAGCAAAAAGAAAAAAGCCGGAAGTGGCGATGTGGCTCAAGTGGTAGAGCGCTAGCCTTGAGCTGAAGAGCTGAGGGACAGTGCCCAGGCCCAGAGTTCAGGCCCCACGACCGGACCCAAAAAATAAATAAAAATAAAAAAAATTAATAAGTAAATAAAGAAAAGCAGGAGGAGTTGTGTGATATGTGTTTGTGTGGTATGTTGACAAATGAGTAGACTAGATATAGTCCTAGCCTTCTATATACACTGTGAGAAGGATGGGACCATCCTCCCACACCACAGATTTGGGACAATATTGGCAAGACCATCTGGGGACCCTGGTTATTTTTTGGCACTTTAGGAAGTGGTGGACGCAGGCACATAATCTTCCAGGGCTGGGAAGTTGGCTCAGTGGTAGAGCGCTTGCCTTGCATGCCTGAGGCCCTGGGTTCGATTCCTCAGCACCACATAAGCAAAAAGAAAAAAGCTGGAAGTGGCACTGTGGCTCAAGTGGTAAAGCACTAGCCTTGAGCTGAAGAGCTGAGGGACAGCGCTCAGGCCCAGAGTTCAGGCCCCATGACTGGACCCCCCCCAAAAAAAAAAAATCTTCCATTGATTTCTTTTTTCTTTTTTTGTGCCAGTACTAGGGCTTAAACTCAGGATCTGAGTTTTATTTGCTCAAGGCTAGTGCTGCTGGGTGCTGGTGGCTCAGGCCTGTAATCCTAGCTACTCAGGAGACAGAGATCTGAAGATACAGTTCAAAGCCAGCCTGGGCAGGAAAGTCTGTGAGCCTTCCAATTAATCACCAGAAAGCCAGAAGTGGCGCTGTGGCTCAAGTTGGTAGAGTGCTCACCTTGAGCTTCTGAAGAGCTCAAGGATAGCACTCTACCACTTGAGCCACCACTTGAGTCACTGCTCCATTTGTAGCTTTTTGGTAGTTAATTGGTAATAAAGAGTCTCAGACTTTCCTGCTTGGGCTGGCTTCAAACTGGGATCATTACATCTCAGCCACCTGGTTACAGGCATGAGACACTACCTCCAGGCAACTTTTTTTTTTTTATTATTGTTTATTTATTATAAGATTTTCTTTTGGGCTAGTGCAAGCCTCTTGTGTGAAAGGGCTTAAGGGCAGAGGGAACACTATAGATGGAGCACCCCAGAGAGAGCCTGTGTGACCTGAATATTCTTGTTAATGTCCCCAGCAATCAGCCAAAACCATCTTGAGAGGTACAGAGGAAAAGTGTGGGAGCCCCCGAGTAAGGACTCTCTCTAGCAGCCGGCCCCCCTTGCTCCCTCGCCTTTCAGAGAACTCTGGGGATGACAACATGAGTGACGTGACCTTCGACTCTCTCCCTTCCTCCCCGTCTTCTGCCACACCAAGTCAGAAACTGGATCACCTCCGTGAGTGATGGTTTGGCCACTGGACAGTGGGATGGGGACAAGCATCAGGTAGAACAGAGCTAAGCTGTCTTTCCAGTTTAGGAAATCATAATATGGTAGCCAAGAAGTTTCACACTCTAGCTGGTTTGTTACAGGTGAGTTCTTTGAATGAACTGTTAAAATGCAGGTCATCCAAATGTCATAAAAATATTCTCCATTATAGAAATTAGATAACATTTTTCAGTCTCATGAAACTAGCAAAACCTTTATACCAAACTTAGACAAAAAGAAAATTTTTTCCCAATCTCACTTTTTGTATACGCAATGTAAAAATTCAGAATAAAGTATTCACAATAAATATTAATAGGAAGGCATAGTTGAATGTGAAGATTGTTTAACATAGCTAGGTGCCAGTGGCTCACACCTATAATCCTAGTTACTAAGGAGACTGAGATCTGAGGATTGCAGTTCCAACCCAGCTGGAGCAGGAAAAGTCCATGAGATTTTCATCTCTTATTAACCAGCAGAAAGCTGGAAATGAGCTATGGCTTCAGAAAAAAACAAAAAAAAATCTCCAGGATAGCACTCAGGCCCTGAGTTCAAGTCCCAGGACTGGCACAACTATCAACACAAAACAAAGTTTGTTTGACATAAAGAGAAGGCTAGGCTGAGACTGACTCAGGAATTGTTGGTTATTTATTCAGCTGGGAGAGGCTGTGAGCAACCAGACTCAGTGCAGCAGAGGGAGATTTTAACATCAAACTGTTAAAGTAGCCTTTTAATTAGATGTCTCCCCCAGGAGACCTTTGGACTAGCTCAGAGTTGCATGTCAACAGACTTTTTCCTGAAAGGTCAGAGAATAAATGTCTTAAGTTATAAGCCATGTGGTGTCTATGTTAGCAATTTGAAAGCAACCAGAGAATATTTGAATGAATAATCATGGCTGTGTTCCAAGAAAAGTTCTGTTTACAGATACTGAAATTTAGGTTTTGTATAGCATTCAGATATCAAAATATTTTTCTTTTGATTTTTTCAACTATTTGCTAATGGAAAAACAATTCTTTACACACACACACACACACACACGAGCTTTGAACGCAGGGCCTCATGGTCTCTCAGCTTTCTTGCTCACAGCTGGACTTCTACCATTTGAACCTTACCTGTAGTGTAGCTCTCTTGGTTAATTGGAGATGGGGTCGTATGGACTTTTATGCCTGGGCTGGCTTCGAATCTCAATCCTCTGCATCTCAGCTTCCTGAGGAGCTAAGGTTGTAGGTATGAGACACTGGGGCCCAGCTTATAATTTTTTTTTTAATAAACTTGTCCGCACGTGCACGTGTGTGTGTGTGTGTGTGTGTGTGTGTGTGTGAAGGGCTTGGACCTCAGGCTATGGATAAAAGGGATGACATTGATCAAGATGCATTGTACACATAACCTGATTTATGGAATTAAAGCCTCTTTGTACAACTACTTAATAATTAAAAAAAATAAATTAAAAAATGAAAAGGAAAACCAGGCACTAGTGGCTTATGCCTGTCTGTAATAGTTACTCAGGAGGCTGAGAGCTGAGGATTACAGTTCAAAGCCCACCTAGGCAAGAAAATACATGTAATCACCAACTACAAGTACAAGTAACCACCAAAAAGCCAGAAGTGGAGCTATGATTGAAGTGGTAGAGTGTTAGCCTTTGAGCACAGGAGCTCAGAAATAGTACCCAGGCCCTAAGTTCAAGCCCTGGAACTGGCACGAAAAAAAAAGGCTGAGGGTAGAATGCCTCCCTGTGTGCAGGGACCTGAGTTCAAATCCCAGACAGGAAGGAGAGGAAAGAAAAAGAGGGAAGAACAGCCAGGTGCTGGTGGCTCACACCTGTAATCCTAGCCACTCAGGAGGCTGAGATCTGAGGATCACGGTTTGAAGCCAGTCCGAGCAGAAAGTCTGTGAGATTCTTATCTCCAGTTAACCACCCCAAACCAGAAATGGACTTGTGTTTCAAAGTGATAGAGCAATAGCCTTGAGCACAAAAGCTCATGGACAGCACCTGAGTTCGAGCCCCATTATTGACATCCCCCACTCCCATCCCACCCCAAAAAAAGGAAGGGAAATAAAGTTTTGAAGGAGATGTTGTCTGTTGTAGGCCATGGGTTGCTCTTTTGAGTGTTCGAGCCATGGAGTCAATGCATTATCTCTCTCCCTGCTCAGACTGGCCAGTGTTTGGTGACCTTGATAACATGGTGCACAGAGATCCTGACCATTTGGACAACCACCGGGTGAGTAGAAGGGCCTGGGGGCTCTACTCTCCCACAGAGTAACTCCGAATGGCAACCAGCCCCACATGGGCAACCAGCTTAGGTCTGCTCTGGGCACTGCCAGGAGGATGTGGAAGGGGCGGGGAGAGGCGGGTGAATCTCAGCCAGCTGTTTAAGCAGATGTTCCTGCTGAGAAAAGCTGAGTCTGTTGCAGTTCCCAGACATGGTTAGGGAAGGAGGATTCCAAATCAGCCACGGGATGACCTTCTAGTCAGTGCCAGGCTGGGTCTGGGTTAGGTTTTGTTATACATATGGATGGTTGACTGCTGTGGTCCTAATGCTGAGAATGCAGAGCACAGGGGCCATGAGGCTCTGGCCACGACTGGATGAAGAGTGCTTTCTGAGCTTCAGTGGATACAGAGAGAAACTAACGGCATCAGGTTTGCTTTTACCCAAACATGTATGTAGAGTCAAATGAAAAATGTAAAGCTGGGCACCAGTGACTCATGCTTGTAATCCTAACTATTCCGGAGGCTGAGATCTGAGGGTTGTGGTTCAATGGCAGCCTGCTCAGAAACGCCCATGAGACTCTTATCTCTCATTAACCAGCAAAAAGCCAGAAGTGGAGGTGTAGCTCAAGTAGTAGAGTGACAGGCTTGAGTGAAAAATCAACAGAAAAATCAGATTCCTATGGCTTACAACCCTAGCTGCTCAGGAGGCTGAGATCTGAGAATCACAGTTAGAAGTCAGCCTGGGCAGGAAAGTCATGAGATTCTTACCTCCAAATAACCACCAAAAAGCTGGAAGTAGAACTGTGGCTTAAATAGTATAGTGCTAGCCTTGAGCAGAAAAGCTCAAAGATAGCTTGCAGGCCCTAAGTTCAAACCCCAGGACTGGAATACACAAAGATACCCTTCAAAGGCCTGGACCAGTGACCTCCTTTCCCTAACTAGACCTCACACCTGTAAAGTAATCCATCTATGGATTGATTCGTCCACTGATAAACCTAGTGTTGTCATAACTCAGTCACTTCTCTCTAGCACCAGTCACTGAGGACCAAGACTTCCGTCCATCTGAGGAGGGACATTTCATTTCCAAACCATATCATGTCACAGAAAGTGACTAACAATCAGGATCTATCCCAGGCAGTGTGGTTCCAGCAACCAGGCCCTTCCTGTTACTTCCTTCTTCTTCCTGATCTCCCAACTAGCCAGGGATGGAAGCACAAGGATGTTAAGTGAGGTGATGGGGACAAAGGAGAAAAAGCAAATGAGGGCTGGGAAGGTGGCTCAGTGGTAGAGTGCTTGCCTAGCATGCATGAAGCCCTGGGTTCAATTCCTCAGTACCACCTAAACAGAAAAAACCAGAACTTGGGCTGTGGCTCAAGTGGTAAGAGTGCTAGCCTTGAGCAAAAAAAGCTCAGGGACAGACAGTGCCCAGGCCCTGAGTTCAAGCCCCAGGAGTGGCAAAAAGAAATAAAAATGATTGCGATGCCCAGAGGACCACTAAGACCCTAAGATCATCTTTTCTCCCCAGGACTCTGAGAACAGTGGGGACAGTGGATACCCCAGTGAGAAACGGGGTGAGCTAGATGATCTGGACCCCCGAGAACATGTAAGTATCCTCCAAGCAATAACAATGAGACCTCTGTGTCCTCATCTATGCCCTAGTAGAATAAAATACTAGAGGAGGATTGTGAGTGGATCCTTAGAACATAACAAATAGAATTAAATATCAAACAGGCTGGGCACTGGTGTCTCACACCTGTAATCCTAGCTACTCAGGATGCTGAGAGCTGAAGACCACAGTTTTAAGCCATCCTGGTTAGGAAAGTCTATGAGACTCTTTATCTCTAGTTAACTACAAAACAAAAAAAGCTGGAATGGAGCTGTGGCTCAAGTGACAGTGTGCTAGCCTTGAGCTTGAAAGCTCAGAGATAGCAGCCAGACCCTGAGTTCAAGCTCAAGAACTGGCACAAAAAAAGAAAACACAAATCAAACAAGATCATTTGAGCTCAGGGTAAATTCAAGGAATATGGTAAAGCAGAATCATGCGAATGAGAAAGGGGAAAAGTGTGAAGCTTAGGTATAAGACTGAAAATGGGCCTGGCGCTGGTGGCTCACGCCTGTCATCCTAGCTACTCAGGAGGCTGAGATCTGAGGATCGCGGTTCAAAGCCAGCCCGGGCAGGAGAGACCGTGAGACTCCTATCTCCAATAAACCACCAGAAAACCGGAAGTGGCGCTGTAGCTCAAGTGGTAGAGCACTCGCCTTGAGCTAAAGAGCTGAGGGACAGCGCCCAGGCCCAGAGTTCAAGCCCCACGACCGACAAAAAAAAAAAAAAAGACTGAAAATGGGATAAACCCAACCAGAAAGTTCAAGGCTTTGATTGCTGAGCAGAGAGGATGCTGGGTAACAGGCTGGATTGGGGCTGGACTGACTGTGCTTAAAGGCAGTGAAGCCTGGTAGATCTGGGAAGGCCCCAGGTGGGTTTCCTCAGGCCCCCACATAGTATCCTGGGTGAGGGCGGCGTCCATGGCATCAGCCTCTGGGACGTTTCACCATGTGCCACAGTGAAGCCTGTGTGTCACAGCCAGTTGCCAGTGCCTCGTCTGAGAATGAATACAAAGCACACAGGGAGACCTGTGCTGGAGGAAGGGCTGGGCACCATTTACTGGTGCTTTGTGCCTAGATCCTGTTCCTGGGGCCCATTCCTTCCATCTGGGAGCTCTGGGCTGGCTCCCAGAAGTTGGTTCTTGGGGCAAGATTTGCCCTTTGCTTCTGTCAATCTTCACTTCCTTGCAGGGCCACTCAAATGGCAACCGGAGGTTGGAATCTGATGAAGACAGCCTGGGCAGTTCAGGACGGGTAATACGCCCTTAGGAGCCTCTTGCAGATTCTCTTGCTTTTTCCCTCCTGCCACCTGCCCTGCTCATGTCCATTATGCAAAGGCACAAATTCCTTGAGGCCCTGTTCTGGGTAGGACACTGGGGATTAGAAGGAAGATTTAATACTTGGTCCTGGAGGGAATTGTATGAAAATGTATCTTTTCCTATTGAAGTATTTTGCTTCCCTTTTGTTAATCTTGAGAAAATGGTTTTCCTGAAGTTTCTGCTTTGGCCAGATGGCTTGGCCCTTTTTAATTACATTTTGGTTACATACAATCTTTTCCTGAGCAAATTAATTAAGACATTCTGTTAGAGGGTCCTTGAATTTTAGTTACATCCTGTAAATTAAGGGACATTCCTTTGCACACTGTGAACCTGACCTCAGCCAATGGGAGCAGAGGGGCGGGGCCTGCTGGGTTAGGGATAGAAAGGGAGCAACCTGTCTGCTCTGTGTGCTTGCTTGCCAATTTTGGTTGATGGTGCACCCTTCTGCAAAGGTAACCTGTGCCTTGCTGAGTTCCTTTTGAGTTAATGTTCTTATTCCTATTTGACACCCCAACATCCTGAGCTCTAATGAAATGACACTGACAGCTATAACTGATGTGTTAAGTTACTTTCTTTGTTGTTGTTTTTTTGCTGATCATGGGACTTGAACTCAGCCTGGGCACTGCACCTAAACTGTTTCACTTAAGGTTGACATTCTACCTCCAGTTCTGGCTTTTTGGGTGGTTAATTAGAGGCAAGAGTCTCACGGACTTTGCTTTCTGAGATGGCTTTGAACTGTGATCTTTGGATCTCAGCCTTTTTTTTTGTTGTTGTTGTTGGTTGTGGAGCTTGAACTCTGAGCCTGGGCGCTGTCCCTCAGCTCTACAGCTCAAGGCCAGCACTCTACCACCTGAGCCACAATGCTGCTTCCAGTTTTCTGGTGGTTTATTGGAGATAAGTGTCTCACAGACTTTCCTGCCTGGGCTGGCTTTGAACCATGATCCTCAGATCTCAGCCTCCTGAGTAGCTAGGATTACAGGTCTGAGCCACTGGTGCCTGGTTCGCAGCCTCTTAAGTAGTTAAGTCTGAGTCACTAGTTCCCAACTAAATTTTTTTAATGTTAGTATTGGGGCTTAGATTCAGGGCCTTGCATGAAAAAGCCACATCAGAGTTCAAGCCCCAGTACTGGTACGGAGAGAAAGAGAGAGAGCACAAGAAAGCTTGGTATCATAAAGGCTTGGTCTCTTTTCTTTCTTTCTTTCTTTCTTTCTTTCTTTCTTTCTTTCTTTCTTTCTTTCTTTCTTTCTTTCTTTCTCTCTTTCTTTCTGTTGTGGGGCTTGAACTCTGGGCCTGGGCGCTGGCGCTCAACTCTTCAGCTCAAGGCTAGCACTCTACCACTTGAGCCACAACACCTCTTTGGTTTTCTGGTGGTTTATGGAGTCTCACAGCCTTTTCTGACCAGGCTGGCTCTGAACTGTGATCCTCAGATCTCAGCCTCCTGAGTAGCTAGGATGATAGCCATGAGCCACCACGCCCAGCTGGGCTCATTTCTCTTCTTGCTTGCATGTTATAGGAGCTGCTGACAGCTGTGACTGCACTTCTGGCCCCAGCCCCTCCCTCTCTGTTTGTAAACTCTGCCCACTGGTCTTCCTCCAGGTCTGTGTGGAGACATGGAACCTCCTCAATCCCTCCCGCTGCCACCTGCCTAGGCCTTCAGCCGTGGCCCTGGAAATACAACGCCTTAACGCTCTGGAACTTGACAAGAAAATTGGAAAGTCTGTTTTGGGGAAGGTACCAATGATGCCTTGTTTTGTAACCTCCTTGATACTAAGCCAGAGCCCCAGCCTCATGTCTGTTCTTGGATAATTGCTTCCTCCTGCAGGCTGACTAGGTGGCCCTTGGGTGCGGCTTTGGCCTCCAGATGGCCAGGCCAACACCACAGTCTGTGTGGCAGGTCCATCTGGCCATGGTGCGCTACCACGAGGGCGGGCGTTTCTGTGAAAAGGACGAGGAGTGGGACCAAGAGTCAGCAGTCTTCCATCTGGAGCATGCAGCCGACCTGGGTGAGCTGGAGGCCATCGTGGCCCTGGGACTCATGTACTTGCAGCTGCCCCACCACGTTCTGGCAGATGTGTCTCTGAAGGTGAGGGTGCCACCATCTCCTCGGTACTCAAAACTAGTTGAAGTGTGCAGAATTGGTCTTTGTTTTGGGGGAGTGAGGGAGAGGGGACAGTCACACATTCAAGCAATAAATGACAGCGTGTGATGAAAGAGACAAAACACTGACGGAAGCATGAGGAAGGGTGTTGTCTGGGGTCCTCTTTTTCTTTTGTGCCAATACCGGGGCTTGAACCCAAGACCTTGGCTCTGTCTCTGAGCTTTTTCTGCTCAAGACTGGAGCTCTACCACTGGAGCCACAGCTCCACTTCCATTTTTGTGCTCCATATCTCCATAATTGGAGATAAGAATCTCACATAGCCAGGAGCTGGTGGCCCACGCCTGTAATCCTAGCTCCTCAGGAGGCTGAGATCTGAGGATCGCAGTTCAAAGCCAACCTGGAAAGGAAAGCCAGTGAGACTCTAATCTCCAGTAAACCACCAGAAAACCGAAAGTGGCATTGTGGCTCAAATGGTAGAGTGCTCACCTTAAGCTGAAGAGCTGAGTGTTAGTGCCCAGGCCCAGAGTTCAAGCCCCACGACCAAAAAAAAAAAAAAAAAAGAATCTCACAGACTTTACTGTCCAGGCTGCCTTCAAGCCATTATCCTCAGCTGAGTAGCCAGGGTTACAGGTGTGAGCCACCACCAGCACCTGGTCCTCTCTGGGACCTTGAGGGTAGATACAAGTTTGCACATCATTGCCTCCACCACAGTCTTATTGCTACCATATTCAGGGCACCAGGTCTAGGGCTAGAAACTTTTTAGTCTCATGAGAAAAATAATTTAGAAATGAGCAAAAAGAGTCTTAAGCAGGAACAGATTTATTAATGCAAAGCAGTGTATTGACACAGTGAAGCCATTATCTGTCCTTCCTTCTTCCCTCCTTCCCTCTTTCCCTCCCTCTATCCCTTTTCTCCTTCCTTCTTTCCTTCTTTATTTCTTTTTTCTTGGTAGTACTAGAATTTAGACTCAAGGCCTTGTACTTGGCTCAGTTGGAATTCTCTTTCTTGAGCCATGCTTCCAGTTCTACATTTCCCTGGCTATTTTAGCAATGGAGTCTCACAGATTTCTGCCCCAAATGACCATCCTTCAGATCTCAGACTCCTGAGTAACTAGGATTACAGGAGTGAGCCACTAGTGTCTGGCTGGGACTGTCATATTCAGGCTGCAAGGATCTGGGGTCAGAATAACCCTGCTGTATTGGCTGGGACTATCATATGCAGGCTGCAAGGATCTGGAGTTAGAATAACCCTGCTGTATGTCATAAGCCAATCCACTAAGGTCAGCAGGCCAGGCTGTGACTCCTTATCAGCACTGAAGGCACAGTTCTCAGCCCCGCCATTTCTTAACTCCTGTATCATTGGTAGCTAGAGCAGACCCTGTCACCTGGTAACTGTCTGCTCACTCAGAGAAGACCAAAAGGCCCGATGGAAGGGAGCCAAGGAGAGTGTTGGGGATGAGCAGTTCAGATAGAGAGAACAGCATGCACTCGAGCTCACAGGTGAGAAAAGATGACAGGGAGCCAGGCCAGGCACTGGTGGCTCATGCCTATAGTCCTAGCTACTTGGGCTGAGATCTGAGGATTGCAGTTTGAAGCTAGCCTGGACAGAAAAGTCTATGAGACTTTTCTCTCCAATAAACTGCTCAGAAAAAGCAGGGGCTGAAATGGTAGTACTCTAGCCTGGAGCAAAAGAAGCTCAGGGACAGAGCCCAGGCCCTCAATTCAAGCCCCAGAACCATCACCAAAAAGGGGGAAAAAAGAAAAGAGAGAGACTGGGAAACAACTTATTAGAACTAGAATACAGGGGTGAGATGGTGCAGGAATCGGGCTAAAGAACAGCCAGTATTAAATCTGAAGTAGCAGGATGAGCTAGACTCTGGTGGCTCACACCTATAATCTAGCTACTTGAGAAGCTAAGATCTGAGGATCAATGCTCAAAGCTAGCCTAGGCAGAAAAGTCTGAAATGCTTATCACCTGTTAACCACCAAAAAGCTGGAAGTGGAGCTGGGGCTCAAGTGATAGAGTGCTAACCCTTGAGTTAGGAAAGCTAAGCAACAACGTCCAAGCCCTGAACCCAACCCCTTATACCACACCAAAAAAGAAAAAAAGGCAGCAGGATGTAGTTGTGTTAGAAATCCTTGGGGATCTCCTTCTGCCTCCTAACACGGTTGCGCACAGAAGAGAAAGGCTGAGCGCACAGGAGTTGGTAAGACTTAGAGAATGCAGTCTTTCCATAGGAGAGGTTGAAGTGACCTTTGGGGTACACATGGGCCAGGGCTGTGGCTGGACATGAGACTGGGCAGGGATGGCTCAACATGGGCAGAGCAGTAGTCCTCCTCAAGGACTGGCCATGGCCAATGATTGGGTGGATCTCAGGTGGAGGGGGAACATTCTCAAGGCTCCATCTCCCATTCCTCCTTTTCTTTCTCTTCCTCTTCTTCTTCCTCCTTCTTTTTGTGATACTGGGGTTTGAACTCAAACTAGCAAGGGTTCTACCACTGAGTCACGCCTCCAGTTTCTTCTTTGCCCTGGTTGTTTTTGAGATGGGGTCTCCCTTCCTGCCCAGGTGTGCATCTAGACTTCAGTACTCCTATTCGTCACTTCCCAGCATAGCTAGGATGACAGAGGCACACCACTACAGCATTGCGAACTTTCCTGGCCAGAGCTGGCCCAGAACTGTGAACCTCTAGATCTCAGCCTCCTGTGTAGCTAGGATGACAGCTATTGGCTGGGAAGGGGATCTCATGCATCTCGTGTATGCCCAAGCTGGTCTCAAACCTTGGTCCTCCCCATGTCAGCTTCCCCAGAAGCTTAGATTACAGACGTACCTCTGGTGCTCATCCTAAGTTTTTTTTTATGTTTTTGAATAGGTGATAAAGTTGAGTGATTTAAATGTGTGTGTGTGTGTGTGTGTGTGTGTGTGTGTGTGAGAGAGAGAGAGAGAGAGAGAGAGAGAGAGAGAATGTGAATGAGTACCGGGGCTTGAATTCAAGGCTTTGTGCTCTTATTTGGCATTTTCATTCAAGACTCTCACTTTATAGCTACACCTCTACATCTGGAATTTTGCTGGTTAATTGGGGGTAAGAGTCTCACCGATTCTTCTGCCTGGTCTGGCTTTGAACCATGGTCCTCAGATCTCAGCCTCCTGAGTAGCCAGGATCACAAGCATGAGCCACTGGTGCCTGGATTTCAGGACCATTTATTCCCCAGCAAAAGCAAACTTGGACTGAATTCTAGGGCTCTCTGGTTCCCATTCTCAGTTGATCAGCCAGTTTAAGGGCTGCTTTTGTGTTGATGCTTCTTGACATAGACAAAAGGAGCCTTTTGTCTGTCAGGGGCCATCAAACAATTACAGATGGGCCATGTTTTTTCTTTAAGGCCATCCCACTCAGTTTGCTTGCTAAGTGAGAATAGATTGTGTGTCTTTGTTCCATTTGATATTTACCCTGCAAGCTTCAGTACTATAATACAACCAATGTAAGAAGAGTCTCCCCAGGGGCCCTGAGTAAGATGTCCAGAGGAATTAATATCAGTGTGATTGTTGAAGAGTGCCCTGCTGTGCCTTTGGGCTGTGGGCACATCCAAATAGAAGTGACGTTTTTTTGAGATTGCTAGTTTGCTTTCTACAATAGGAAGTGATTTTTCTGCCAATTTTGTATGTGTGTGTGTGTACGTGTATGTGTATGCATGTATGTGTGTGTGTGCCTGCCAGTCCTGGGACTTGAACTCTTGAGCTTTTTCACTCCATACTGACACTCTACCACTTGAACCATAACTCTACTTCCAGCTTTTTGATGGCTAGTTGGAGTTAAGTGTCTCACAAGCCAGGTGTCAGTGGCTCATACCTGTAATCCTAGCTACTCAGGAGGCTGAGATTTGAGGATCACCCAGGCAGGAAAGTCTGTGAGACTTTTTTTTTCCTCCCAGTTTTCTGGTAGTTAATTGGAGATAAGAGTCTTTGGTGGAGGGAGGGGAGGCTGGGAAGGTGACTTAGTGGTAGAGTGCTTGCCTTGCATATATGAGGCCCTGGGTTTGAGTCCTCAGCACCACATAAGCAGGAAAAGCTGGAAGTGGCGCTGTAGCTCAAGTGGTAGAGCGCTAGCCTTGAGCTGAAGAGCTGAGGGACAGTGCCCAGGCCCAGAGTTCAGGCCTAATGAACGACCCCACCCCCCAAAAAAACATCTTACAGGGAGTGGCACCATGGTTTAAGTGGTAGAGTGCTCTCCTTGAGCTGAAGAGCTCAGGGACAGCTCCCAGGCCCAGAATTCAAGCCCCACAACTGACCCCCCCACACACAAAAAAGGTCTATGAGACTTTATTGCCTGATCTCACCCTCCTAATTAGCTAGGATTATAGGTGTGAGCCACCAATGCCTGGTCATCTTATATATAATTGTTCCTGGGGTTTGAGCTTGGCCTGGGCACTGTCACCGAGATTGTTTTTCTCAAGGCTAGTACTCTACCACTTGAGCCAGACCACCACATCTGGCTTTTTCTAAGTAGTTTATTGGTGATAAGAGTCTCAAAGACTTCCCTGCCAGGGCTGGATTGGGCTGGCTTTGAACCCTGATCATCAGATCTTAGCTTCCTGAGTAGCAAGGATTACAGGTTTGAGCCACCAATATCCAGCTTTTCTGCTCTTGTATTAAGTATTTAACGAATGATTGTTTATTATTTACTTACTTATATATTTTTGGTGCTGGTCCCAGGGCTTGAACTAAGGGCCTAGACACTAGCCTTGAGCTTTTGTGCTCAAGGCTCACACTCATAACACTTGAGCCACAGCTCCACTTTCAGCTTTTTGGTGGTTAAAGAGTCTCATGGACTTTCTTTCCCAGGCTGGTTTCAAATGTGATCCTCAGATCTCAGCCTCTTAAGTAGCTAGGATTATAGGTATGTGCCCTGTATGACTTGTTTTCTAGAGTAGTTTTTGAAACTTGGCTGCCAACATTGGAGGGTAAGAGAGTATGGGTCTCTATTCTCTGAGTTCTATCTTGTTCTCCATTGCTTAAAGCTAACTTTGGAACCCATGTTGATGCTTGAGAGAGATAAAGTTTTCATCTGGGTACTGGAGGCTGACACCTGTAACCCTAGCTACTCAGGAGATCTGAGGATCGAGGTTTGAAGCTAGCCCAGGCAGGAAAGTCTGTGAGCTTCTTATGTCCAATTCACTAACAAAAAACAGGAAATGGAGCTGTGGCTCGAAGTGGTAGAATGCTAGCCATAAGCAAAACAGCTCAGGGACAGTACCCAGGCCCTGAGTTAAAGAAAAGAATCAAGTTTCCACTGTGTCTAAAAAATAAAATAAAAACTAGTCACTGGTGGCTCACATGTATAACTTAGCTACTGGGCAGACTGAAATAGGGAGGATCATGATCCAAGGCCAGCCAGGGCATACACTGGAAAGTCCTTCTGAACTAATAGCTGGGCATGGTGGCATAAACCTGTCATTTTTCTACATGGTAGTGTGAAATCAGGAGGATTGCAGTTCTAGTCCAGCTCAGGCAAAAAACAGCCACAAAACTATTTTAACAGAAGCTGGGTGATGTGGGATATTACAATGGGAAGCCTAAAGTAGGCTAATCACAGCCCAGGCACAAACCTAAGGGAAAAGGTGAGACCTTATCTCAAAAATAACCAGTGCAGAAAAGGGCTGAAGGTATGGTTTAATGCTAGAGCACCTACCTAGAAAGTGAGAGATCCTGAGTACAAATCCTAGTACTAAGAAACAGTTGTATAGAACCAGGCACCAATGGCTCATGCCTAGCATCCTCAGGAGGCTGAGATTTGAGAATCATGGTTCTAAGTCAGCCTGAGCAGGAAAGTCCATGAAACTCCTTATCTCCAATTATCCACCAAAAGTCAAAAGTGGAGGTGTGGCTCAAGTGGTAGAGTGCCAGCCATGAGTGAAAAAGATAAGCAAGGGTGCAAGGCCCAGAGTTCAAACCTCAGTACTGGCACAGAGGGGTGAGGGGAGGTAAATATAAAAAGACATATATGATTCTAGATACTTACTGATTTTTTTTTTTTTTTTGTCAGTGGTGGGTCTTGAATTCAGGGCCCTGGGCACTATCCCTGAGCTTTTTTGCTCAAGGCTAGTGGAGCTACGGCTTCACTTCGTTTGTAGGTGGTTTATTGGAGATGAGTCTCATGGACTTTTCTGCCCGGGTTGGCTTTGAACTACAATCCTCAGATCTCAACCTCCTGAGTAGCTAGGATTACAGGTGTGAGCCACTAGCATCTGGCCTTTTATTGATTTTTTTTTTGAGACAGGGTCTTGCCATGTAACCCAAACTAGCCTCCAACTCATGATTCTTCGGTCTCAGTCTCCGCAGTGCTGGGATTGCAAGTGTGTATCACCATGCTCAGTTGTGTGACTCCATTTATATGGAAACCATTGGAGACATAAAGTAGACTAATTATTGCCTAGGGTTGGGCAGAAGGGTGAGAACCAGCAAAGGGAGAGACAGTTAAAAAGGTATGGTATTTCTTCCTGGGTTGATGAAAATATTCTGCAACTGATTATGAGGATGGTTGCATAATTCCATCAATAGAAAAACCACTGGCATGAAATTCTCCTGTGGCTCCAAGCCCAGAACTCTCAGAATAATTAAAGAAATCGGAAGATGATGGATGAATGAGATCTTCATATTCAAGCCTCATGCCCCTCCTCCTTTGTTTGTATTGACAGGAGACAGAAGAAAATAAAATCAAAGGATTTGATTACTTACTGAAGGCTGCTGAAGCTGGTGACAGACAGTCCATGATCATAGTGGCACGAGCTTTTGACACTGGCCAGAATCTCAGCCCAGACAGGTACTGAGGCTGTCGCTCAGGTGGGGCCTCTGGGAACGGGGCTGCAGGTGGCTTCTTCCCCTTTAAGTCAGATCAGACCTGGGCCCAACACTTACCCACTGACCACGGGCCCATAATTCTCTCAGCACCCAGCACATAAAGCAGATGGCAGCCATTGTAGCCAGCATGAGAAAAAAACCTCATGCCCCAGGTTCAGAACGATTTGTCTCTATTGTCATAGGAGTAGGGGCAGTTTTAATAAATAGACTCTTCCTATTTTTGTTTTTCACTCTGTGTGTGTGTGTGTACCTGTACTAGGTGTGAACTCAGAGCCTGGGGACTGTTCTGAACTTTTTTACTTAAGGCTGGCCCTCTACCCCTTGGGCCACACCTCTATTTCCAACTTTTTGCTGGTTAATTGGAGGTAAGAGTTTCACACATTTTACTGCCCCATCTGGCTTCAAACCATAACCCTTATATCTCAGCCTCCTGATAGGATTACAGGTGTGAGCTTTTAGCTTTTAGCTTTGTTTTTCACTTTTTTTTTTGGGGTCCGGTTGTGGGTCCTGAACTCTGGGCCTGGGTGCTGTCCTTCAGCTCTTCAGCTCAAGGCTAGCACTCTACCACTTGAGCCACAGCGCCACTTCTGGCTTTTTTCTTTTTGCTTATGTGGTGCTCAGGAATCGAACCCAGGGCCCCATGCATGCAAGGCAAGCACTCTACCACTGAGCCACCTTCCCAGCCCCGGCTTTTTTTTTTTTTTTAAGCAGTTAATTGGAGATAAGAGTCTAACAGGGACTTTGCTGCCCAGGCTAGCTTTGAATCATGATCCCTAGATCTCAGCCTCTTGAGTAGTTAGGATTATAGGTGCAAGCCAATGAAGCCCAGGGTCAGTGGTTCTTTGAATTAATGAACTAGTGCATCTTAATGACTTAGATAAGGCAGATTTTTTGGGGGGGGGTCAGTCATGGGACTTGAACTCCAGGCCTGAGCACTGTCCCTTAGCTCTTCAGCTCAAGGCTAGCACTCTACCACTTGAGCCACAGTGCTACTTCTGGCTTATTTTTGTTGTTTATGTGGTGGTGAGGAATCGAACCCAGAGCCTCATGCATGTGAGGCAAGCAACTCTACCACTGAGCCACCTTCCCAAGCCCCAAGGCAGATTTTTTTTTTAGCTTATTTTTTTTGTGCCAGTACTGGGTCAGGAACTCAGGACATCATGCTTTATTTTTTTTTAACTCATGGCTGGTGTTCTACCACTTGAGCCATGCTTCCAGTTCAAGCTTTTTTTGCTGGTTAGTTGGAGATAAGAGTCTCTGGGCAAGATGCTGGTGGCTTCTTTCACCTTAGCTACTTAGGAGTCTGAGATCTGAGGATTGTAGTTTGAAGCCAGCCTGGACAGAAGAGTCCATGAGAATCTTATCTCCAATTAAACACCAAAAAGCTGGGAGGTGGAGCTGTGGCTTAAGTGCTAGAGTGCTGGCCTTGAGCACAAAAGCTTAGGGACAGTACCTAGGCCCTGAGTTCAAGCCCTAGGATGGGCACCAAATAAAATCTTCTTTAAGGCTCTGGAATTTGTCTGCCCATGCTGGCTTTGAACTTCAGTTCTCAGATCTTAGCCTCCTGAGTAGCTAGGATTACAGGTGTGGCTTTATTTCAGGATCTCCTTACAGTCCCACAGAAATTTTTGTGTGTATGTGCCAGCACTGGGACTTGAACTCAGAGCCTCATGCTCTTGCTTGGCCTTTTCACTTAAGGCTGGCATTCTGCCACTTGAGCCAAACTCCTGCTTCCAGATTTTTACTATTTAATTAGAGATAGGAGTCTCTTGGACTCTTTTGCCCAAGCTGACTTCAAACAATGATCCTCAGATCTAAGCTGCTTGATTAGCTAGGATTACAGGCATGAGCCACCAGTGCCCAGCTACTTTTGTTAAAGACAGCTACTTGACTGCCCTCGTGGATGTGTTGTGAAGAAGAGAGGGGATCTCCATCTTGCCACACTGCTAGATGATCCTCTTTACCTTCCCACCCGATGCTGTAGTAATGTCCTTTTTCCCCTCCGTTTCTCTTGACAAGGTGCCGAGACTGGCCCGAGGCTCTGCACTGGTACAGCACTGCCCTGGAGACGACAGACTGCGATGAGGGCGGGGAGTATGATGGGATGCAGCACGAGCCCCGGTACGCGCTGCTGGCCAGGGAGGCTGAGATGCTGTACTGTGGCGGCTTCCAGCTGGAGAAGGACATGCAGAGGTCAGGTAAGACAGAAGCACTGTATTCTCACAAGGACCAGGCTATCTCTTCACCCACAGGGGTCTTTATGGAACTACATTGTACATGAATGTTTTATTTGTTGTGCCAGAACTGAGGTGTCAATTTAGGGCCTCATGCCCCGATTTTTTTTTTACACTGATTTTTTTTTCCCCCTCAAAACATATTTACCTCTCTTCTCAGTATATCTTTGAAAAATACAGAACACTTCACGAATTTGCACTTTACCCTTGCCCAGGGACCATGTTAATCTTCTCTGTATCATTCCAATTTTAGTATATGTGCTGCTGAAGTGAGCGCCTGATTGATTGATTTTTTTTCTTAAAGCTGGTACTATCCCACTTGAGCCATGCCTCCAGCTTAGCATTTTTGTGAGTTAACTGGAGATGGATTCTCTTGGACTTTTATGCTTAGGCTGGCTTCAAACCATGCAATCCTCAGATTTCAGCATCCTGAATAGCTAAGATTATAGGAATGAGCCACTAGAGAGAGCCTTGCTGAACATATTTATTTATCTTGTTATTTTGTCTATTTATTGTTTTGGTCCTGGGGCTTGAACTCAGGGCCTAGTCACTGTCCCTGAGCTTTTTTGCTCAAGGCTAGTGTTCTACCACTTGAGCCACAGCTCCACTTTTGTCTTTTTTGAAAGTTAATTGGAGATAAGAGTCTCATGGACTTTCTTGCTCTGGCTAGTTTTGAACCACAGTCCTGGCTAGCCAACCAGATCTTAGCCTCTTGAGTAGCTAGGATTACAGTTATGTACCACTAATTTGAATATTTTATTTTAATGGTTATACATTCAGTGCTCTTCAGGTTCTGTAGCTGTGGATTCACCCAACCACACAGGAATAGGATGACACTAATTTGAAGAGATTTATTAAAGTTGTATAAAAAAGTAGCAAATAATAACTCAGTTTTTTGAGTCAATTTTATTTTACTGTAAGGAGAGTGACAGTTATACAAGTAAGGTAATGAGTACATTTCTTGTTGATTTAGCCCCTCCCTTGTTTTCTCCTACTTTCCCCTCCCCCCCTTTTTTGCCCATCTTGGGGTTTGGACTCAGGGCCAGGGTGCCTTCTCTGAGCTTTTTTATGCTCCCCTTCTAGCTTTTTGGTGATTAACTGACAATAAGAGCCTCATGGGAGTTCAAGCCCCACAACTGACAACCTCCCTTCCCAAGCTGGGTTTAAACCTTGATCCTCAGTTCTCAATCTCCTGAATAACAGTGTCCAGCAGAAAGTGTGTGTGTGTGTGTGTGCGCGCGCACGCACGCTCGTGTGCATGCATGTGCCAGTGATGGGGCTTGAACTCTGGACCTGGGTACCCTTCCTTCCTCCCTCCCTCCCTCCCTTCCTTTTTTTTTTTGGTGAGTCGTGGGGCTTGAACTCTGGGCTTCGGTGCTGTCCCTGAGCTCTTCAGCTCAAGGCTAGTGCTCTACCACTTGAGCCACAGTGCCACTTCTGGTTTTCTAATGGTTTATTGAAAATAAGAGTCTCACGGACTTTCCTGCCCAGGCTAGCTTTGAACCTGGATCCTCAGATCTCAGCCTCCTGAATAGCTAGGATTACAGGCGAGAGCTACCGGCGCCAGGCCCTGGGTACTGTTTCTTAGCTTTACTCAAGGCTAGTGCTCTACCATTAGCACCCCTGTCCACTTCTACCTTTCTGTTGGTTAATTGGAGGTAAAAGTCTCACAAACTTTGCTATTAGGGCTCAAACTTGATTTTTATATCATAGCCTCTTGAGTAGTTAGGATTATAAGTAGAAGCCATCAGCATCTGGCTTAGCTGTAATTTCTTTTTTTTTTTTTTGGGTCCGGTCGTGGGGCCTGAACTCTGGGCCTGGGCATTGTCCCTCAGCTCTTCAGCTCAAGGCTAGCACTCTACCACTTGAGCCACAGCGCCACTTCCGGCTTTTTTTTCTTTTTGATTATGTGGTGCTGAGGAATCGAACCCAGGGTCTCAGGCATGCAAGGCAAGCGCTCTACCACTGAGCCGCCTTCCCAGCCCCTTAGCTGTAATTTCTTATTTGAAGTTTCTAAACCCAAAATGCTCTAAAAGCAGAAAGTATTAAGCATTTTTATTTGGTGGCAAAACATGAAATCAGAATCTCTTTTTTTTTTCTGTCTTGGGGCTTGAACTCGGGGCCTGAGCACTGTCCCTGAGCTTCTCTGTGCACAAGGCAAGCACTCTACCACTTGAGCCACAGTGCCACTTCCAGGTTTTTCTGTGTATGTGGTGCTGAGGAATCGAACCTAGGGCTTCATGCAGCTAGGCAAGCACTCTGCTTATAAGCCACATTCCCAGCCCCAGATTCTTTATTTTTTTTTGTTTTTTGCGTTTTTTTTTGGTCGTGGGGCTTGAAGTCTGGGCTTGAGCACTGTCCCTACGCTCTTCAGCTCAAGGCTAATGCTCTATCCCTTGAGCCACAGCACCACTTCCAGTTTTCTAGTGATTTATTGGAGATGAGAGTCTCACTTTCCTGCCCGGGCTGGCTTTGAACTGTGATCCTCAGATCTCAGCCTCCTGAGCCACCAGCACTCAGCCAGAATCTTTATTATACTCTGCTACACTCATTCTACAAAAAGTTCTTCGCCTAATTCCCATTGCCTCAAACTGAATCACCCACCCACCTCTAAACCAATCACTGTGGTTATTGAGATAGTTTACTCTGATTGGTTCTACATAAGCATAGACCAGCACTCTGATCTAGTGGAGATGGGAAGAGCACTTTGATTGGCCAGGTTTAATCACCGGACAGGAGATTCACACCCCTTGAGAGATCACAGGGATTCGTTTGGGACTTAAGACTTGGGAGGGAAGTAGGCTGGTGTATACTGTGGTTGGTTTAACTCTGTACCCCACTTTGCTGTCTTTTAGGGGACTTGTACACTCAGGCGGCTGAGGCAGCAATGGAAGCCATGAAGGGCCGGCTAGCCAACCAGTACTATGAGAAGGCAGAAGAAGCCTGGGCTCAGATGGAGGAGTAACTTGCCAGGAAAAGTCACTGCCAGCTAGTTCTAAACAAAAGGGCTGGGGGTGGGGTGGGGTAGGGACCGGGTGGGGAATCTTATTTGGTTTAGGAGGGGAAAGTCTTTTATAGGGTGCTGTAAATCAACTTTTGTATATTTTTTTTTTTTGATGTTTGAACCATGTCTTTGCTATTAGCAGAGATACTCTTAACTGTCCCTTAGGACCACGTTCTGGGGGAGTGGGGATTGAAATGCAGCCTAATGACCCAATATATTGTTATAAAGTTCTGTTTTGGTTCTTTTTTTTTTTTTTTTGTCATGGGGTGTAAGAAGTGCTTGTCTGCTTTGAATGGATAAGGGCTTTCCTCGCCAGCCTTTTCAGGCTAGATTCAAATCTCAGGCCCCCAGAGCCTTGTGTTCAGTGAATGAGGATGGGCGATTGGAGAGACCCCAAATGAACTTTGCCTGGGAAGTGTTGCGAGCAGAGCCTTCTTGCTCTGAGCATCTGGAAGTGTGCATGGCATTTCTCACTGAGAAGCTCAGTGTGAGATTCTTCAAATCTGGGCTGCCTTCCTCAGGGAGGCAGAACCCACATTGACTGTTGTCAGATCTTTGTGTTTTTAATTTCCTCCTAGTCTGCTCCCAGTTTCCTGGCAGACTGCCAGATTTCAATTCTTATGCACGTTTTCTAACATAGGTTTTATATTATTTATATTTGCTTTTTGTACACTCGCATTTATGACCTCTACCTCTTAAATCAGCTGGGATGGAGAGAGGGTGAGCCTGAAAGCTTTCCTTTATAAGGAAAGTGACTTGGAGGGCTGGGAAGGTGGCTGAGTGGTAGAGTGCTTGCCTTGCATGCATGAGGCCCTGGGTTTAAGTCCTCAGCACCACATAAGTAGAAAAAGCCAGAAGTGGTACTGTGTCTCAAATGGTAGAGTGCTAGCCTTGAGCTGAGGGATAGAGCCTAGGCCCAGAGTTCAGGCCCCACAACTGAAAAAAAAAAGGAAAGTGACTTGGAATTTGAATTCTATCTCATTGACAACCACCACAATGTGATTGAAGGTTCCACAATGTTACAGCCTCTTTCTACAGGGCTCTGACACCCCCTGGCTGAAAAGCCATTCCCTACCCCTCACATTGGCATTTTCTGCTTAAAGCTGAGCTGATTTGCTTGTCATTTGCAGTCAGTTGCTTTCAGTAGCAGTCCCTTGAGACTTATTTTAATGTTTGAGGATCAGAGGGTGAAAACAGTAAACACGCATGCAGCAGTCTCCCCAGGGCCAGGCTCTGACGACCTTTATTTAAAAAGAGTTCGGATTTAATGTTAGTTGGGTGTCTCAACTTGACAAGAAAAGAGCCTGCTTTGATCAAGCTTGACTGCTAGAGCAGCCTCTTCCTTTGTGTAAAAAGTCAAACACAAAAAAAGCAAAGTGTAACATCCAACACACAAAAAAGCAAAGTGTAACATCCAAGCCATTCTAACCTTCATGTAAAACAGGTCCTTTGGCCTGGAACTGGTGACTCATGCCTGTAATCCTAGCCACTCAGGAGGCCGAGATCTGAGGATCCTCGTTCAAAACCAGACTGGGCAGAAAAGTCCGTGAGACTCTTACCTACCTCCAATTAACCACCGGAAGTGGCACTGTGGCTCAAGTGGTGGAGTGCTAGCCTTGATCTGAAGAGCTCAGGGACAGCGCCAAGGCCCAGAGTTCAAGCCCCACAACACACACACACACACACACCACCAGGTCCTAAGCCCCACAACACACACACACACACACCACCAGGTCCTAAGCCCCACAACACACACACACACACACACAGGTCCTTGGGCTGGGAATGTGGCTTAATGGTAGAGTGCTTGTCTTAGCATTAGGTGCTAAAGTCTACAATACAGTCTTCCAGGAGACATCATAGTCTCATTTGCTGTTGTTGAGTTCCAGTGGCTCACATTTATAATCCTAGCTACTAAGGAGGCTAAGATTTAAGGGATCATGGTTGGCAGCCAGTCTAGCCAGTTTTCCAGTGAAAGCTAAAACTGGAAATATGGCTCAAGTGATAGAGTGCCAGCTGGAATGGTGAGAGTATAAGGCCTTGAATTCAAGCCTCAGTACCTGTATAAATAAAAAACGGATTACCCCAGGGAAAAATATCCTTCAGTCCACCCAGAAATGACTATCCCTATTGTTTGTGTATGGACATTTCTCTTTAGAAATGGGGCTTCCTCAGATTAATAGTTGGCTTGCATGTAGTCTTTGTTTTAAACCAGTGCACATCATTAATAAGCCTATGTTAAATGTAAGAAGCGACATACCCTGCAAGGTCACCAAACATCTTAAACATCTTATACTTTATGATTTTTGTTCCTGTTTATTCAGCCACCCTCCTGTCTTCCTGAGCTTTAATATGCTCCTTGAGATTTTAATATGCAAATAGCTTTGCTAGCCATCTCATGTCTCAGTTCTATGTCATCTATTCTCCAGCAGAATTAGGCAAGGTTTTTGGTAAAGGGTTAATTGGACAGATTTGAGGCTTCTAGTCCTTTAGTCTCAGTCTTGCTGTTGTGCAAAACCAGTCATGAAGCTGGACACTTGTGGTTGATTTTGTAATCTTAGCTACTCTAGAGACTAAGATTGTAGTTCAAAACCAGCTCAAGGGGCTGGGAAGGTGGCTCAGTGGTAGAGCGCTTGCCTTGCATGCATGAGGCCCCGGGTTCCATTCCTTAGCACCACATAAGAAAAAAGAAAAAAGCTGGAAGTGGCGCTGTGGATCAAGTGGTAGAGTGCTAGCCTTGAGCTGAAGAGCTGAGGGACAGCGCCCAGGCCCAGAGTTCAGGCCCCACGACCGGACCCAAAAAAAAAAAAACAAAAACAAGAAACCAACAGATAAAAAAACCCAGCAAAAGTCAAAAAAGTGGAGAAGACTCTTATCTGAAATTAAGCAGTATAAAGCCAGAAGTGACGGTGTTGCTCAGGTGCTGCAGCACCAGCCTTGAACACAAAAGCTGAGACAGTTCAAGTCCCAGTATCAGCAACCCCTCTCCTCCCCCCCCCAAAAAAGTGCTGAAGATATCACCACTAGCAATGCATATAAACATATGCAGGCTTTCTGGTAACACTTAAGAACTGGTCAGATAAAATCTTGCAGAGCCAAGACGCACAAACTATCTTTCTTGCTGCTTTAGTACTTGTGTTTTCTTCATTCTTGAACATCTGTCTGCATTGTTGGACATGTTTTATAAGTTAACAAATGTTTACACACGTATCTGCAGCTTAGGGGTTAGAAACAAATTCTCTGCCTGGATTTTGTGTCTGTCTTTCCCTGAGTGAGTTGGACCCAGAGAAGTAGCTTATGTTTCAGATTTCTTTTTACATGTTTACTAAGTTCCATTTCATCTTTCCAAATAAAATGGTTCCTCTTCTATCTCAAATTCAACTGTCAACTGGTTAAAAACAAAACCAAGCTGGGTATAATCCTCATTACTCAGGAGAGAGATCTGAGGTTGGTGTTTCTAAGCCAGTTGGTTCAGGAAAGTCCTAAGACTGCAATTAACCACCACCAAAAAAAGTCCGAAGTGGAGCTGTGGCTCAAGTGGTAAAGTGCTAGTCTTCAGGAAAAAAAAAACAACAACTCAGGAACAGTGCCCAGGCTATCAATGCAATCCCCATGATTGGCACCAAATAAATCAGTAAATGAGTGAGTAAATTATCTGGCTACAGGCTGTTCAGTAAAGGAGGCAGCCACCATTCACCCTCAAATGCTTCTCACTACCAACTCTTCACAAGCTACTGAAAATTGTTTTTTTTTTATGCAGTGTCTCCTGATTTTTTTAAACATTTGTAAAAAAAAAAAGTTAATAAATGCTTTCACATTTGTTCTCTATGTTGTTGTTTGCTTTAGATAAAATATATAACCCTGCCTTTTCTCAAGTCTTTTCATCTATAAAACAAAGAATATAGTACAGGATTGTCATCAGCTTCAGAGAAGATAATATACGCATTAAGTTCCTTTTTATCTAAAGCTTAAGAAAATCTTAGCGGCTAGGCACTGGTGGCTTATACCTGTAATCCTAGCAAATCAGGAGGCTGAAATCTGAGGATCACCATTCAGAGCCAGTCCAGGCAGGAAATTCTGAGAGGTTCACCTCCAATTACCACCAAAAAGCCAAGTGGTACAACACCAGCCAGCCTTGAATGAAGAAGCCCAGTGAGAATGTGAGGTCTTAGGTTCAAGCCCTGCTACTGGTCCAAAATAGCCAATAAATAAACAAATCTGTGATCATCTAGTTTCAGGTAACTTAATTTGTGTAACTATTGGTTAAATTCAGTGTGTACGTATAAAGCCTTCTTGCTCCTAACCCCTCAATACAGTGACAGAAGAGGTATTCAGTGGCACCAATCCATGAGGATGAAGAATCAATAGCAAAATTTTGGATACCCAGAATTAGACAGGCTGCCCAGAATCAGTGACCTAAGAAAGCCAAATATTAGGTCAACAGTGGAGAAAGCTAAGAAATAATCGGATTTCACTGTCAGAAAAGCCCCACAAGGCTAAAGAATTGGCATAGAAAACTGGGGAATAAAATGGGGTGAAAAATGGAGGATTGCATCTCATGGTCTTCCACAAACGTAGTTTTTATCAGTTAAAACTAATATTGAATTAAGCCTACTCTGGAGGCTAAGATCAAGGTTTAAAAATCACCCTGGTGCTGGGAATGTGGCCTAATGGTAGAGTGCTTGCCTACCTAGCATTCATGAAGCCCTGGGTTCGATTCCTCAGTACCACATAAACAGAAAAACCAGAAGTGTCGCAGTGGTTCAAGTGGTACTGTACTAAACTTCAGGAAAAAAAAGCCCAGGGACAGTGCCCAGGCCCTGAGTTGAAGCCCCAGAACTGGCAAAAAAAAAAAAAAAAAAACCACCCTGGGCAGTAAAGACTTATCACCAATTAGCAAATACTGGAAGTGGAGGTATAGCTCAAGTAGTAGCTTGCCAGCCTTGAGGGAAAATGCTAAGGAAAAGCACCTTGCCCTGGAGTTCTAGCCCCAGTAGCCATGTTATAAACTCAGAATAAGAAGTAATGCCTGACAAAGGAAAATCTTAACCGATTATCACGGTGTTTCCAGTGGGTCTAGATACCATTTGTCTTACCCACCCAAAATCCTTTGTCTGGGGTTGGGAATGTGGCTTAGTGGTAGAGTGCTTCCCTACCATGCATGAAGCTCTGGGTTCTATTCCTCAGTACCACATAAACAGAAAAAAGCTGGAAGTGGTGCTATGGCTTAAGTGGTAGAGCACTAGCCTTGAGCAAAAGAAGTTCAGGGACAGTGCCCAAGCCCTGAGTTCAAGCCCCAAGGCCAACACACACACACATACACGTATCAGATTTTCCCAGAACAATGAAATATTTTCAAATTATGATAGGTGTTAAAAGATTGATGGAAAATAAAACCAGATTGAGAAAGGGATTCAGAAGAAGGAGAAACATGGAATGCTCAATGCTAGGCCTGTATGACCAGTTATGAGCCACAGCTTGGACTGTGGCCCTGTAATGTGTAATGAGTGTTAATATAAAACCATAACTATCCCCCTTTTTTTTTTCTTTTGTGACAGTACTGGGGGTTAAACTCAGGGCCTGGATGCTGTCTCTTAGCTTTTCTGCTCAAGTCTAGTGTTCTACCACTTGAGCCACAGTTCTGCCACTGTTTTTCTGGTAAATAATTGAAGGTAATTGTCCTGGGCCGGTTACCAACTGTGATTTTCAAATCTCAACCTCCTGCGTAGGATTAAAGGCATGAGCCATCAGTGCCTGCCTGCTTCTGGAAGTGGAGCTGTGGCTAATATAGTAGAGCACTAGCCTTGAGCAAAGTAGCTCAGGAACTGTGCCCAGGCCCTGAGTTCAAGCCCCAGGACCCACACAAAAATAGATTAAATCAATAGCTAAACCAGGCTCCAGTGGCTCATGCCTGTAATCCTAGCTACTCAGGAGGCAGAGGATGGCAGCTCAAAGCCCAAGTGAGACTCTTCTCCAATAAACTACTTAGAAAGAACTGGAAATGGCACTATGGCTCAAAGAGTAGAGCAGTAGCCTTGAGCACAAAGCTCAGGAACAGCACCCAGGCCCAGAGTGAAAGCCCCACAACTTGCAAAAAAAAATAAAAGAAATAGACAACACCAAGAGTGATTAAGAGCAAAGATAGATACTTAGAATAACTTTTGAGTCAGACCCTGCCTTAATATAGCCCTGATACCAAGCTCAGTGTGTCTCCCTTTGAGTATCCACATTCAGTCTGTGGGAGCGTGCCTCTCTCTCCGTTTGCCTGCTTGCTTACTCCATAAAGTTCTGCCAAGTTTGTGACTTGTCCAGAAATTCTTCATCAAAGTCAAGGACCCTCAGTGAAGAGTCTCTACTTCTAGAAGAAAACTTCACAAACCCTAATCTGGACTCAGTAACAATTCCAAGTGACGAAACTAAAGTTGTTTTTTCCTTGTCTGTTTTACAGTCTTTAAAAATGCATATATGACCATCTATATGCTCGATTATATGGGCTGTGTATACATTGTGTGCATATACATATTAACATGCCTATATATATTTAAAAGTAAAATCTTGGGGAAAAAATCACCCAGCCAGTTGCATATCTACATTAATAGACGCTTATTAAACACTCCATACACAACTATTTTCTATGGAAAAATATATAACTAGATCTCCATGCTATATACATATATAATGTTTGTGTTTATATGTTAATATACATGCATGTAAATATCTACACGTGTATAATACACACATGTGTATATAGGTAAATATATTCGTGTCTGTGCTTAGACCTTGGCAGCAAAGCTGTGGAAGGACTTACATTCAACTGATAGTGACATCTCCTGCGGAGAGGGAAAGGGATCTGTACCTTCCATGAACAGTTTCGATGCAGTCCGTGGGTAACTTCCGCAGTGAGCACCGGTGTCCGGCCGGCTGCCAGGTCCGAGCCCCGGGCCCGTCACGGCCAGTCATCCTCCCCCGAGTCGCCCAGCTCGGCCCTGCGGGTGATCCAGCGCCAAGTGCAGCTGTTCCCTCTAACAGCCATTTGGAGCCACCCTGGATCTCAGTATGGCAGCCCATACTGAATTGCGTCTACATATCACATAGCGAATTCCGCCGGGATCCGGTGAAACGCAGATGGAGAAGTGAAATGCTTACAAAACCATTAAGTAGGATCCTAGAAAGCTTGGTCCCCGCCAGGGTAGCGTGGCCGAGCGGTCTAAGGCGCTGGATTAAGGCTCCAGTCTCTTCGGGGGCGTGGGTTCGAATCCCACCGCTGCCAGGTTGGCTCCTTTTGGTCTCGGCTGCCTCGAGGCCGCTGCCTTTTGCCTCGGCACGAGCGCCCCCTGCCGTGGCGTCTGTCTGGAAGCTACCGAGGAAGTCGGCGAGGGGGCGGGTCCGCGTGCGCCGGGGCGGGGCATTGTGGGTAAGAGGAAGCGCGAGGGCCGGCCCGCTCCCCCCCACGTGTCCGCCGGAGTTTCTCCACCAGCAACATGGCCGCTCCCTGAGAGGAGATTCCGGCCGCCGCCACCTCTGCAGCCGCGGGGACCTGGGCCGTTGTCGCCGTCCGCGCGCGGCCCGGGCTG
>NW_012267230.1:1017924-1061845 GCF_000151885.1 Dipodomys ordii
CGATCGCCGCCTGCCCCGCAGTGCCCGGCCGCGGGCCGAGACCCCGCCTGCGGCGCGCCATCCGGGGCCGCAGCTCCCGTCTGTCTCCGTGGATCGGGAAGAAAACAGGTTGCCACGTAGTAACGAGCCTCCCCCCGGCTGACACTTCTTCCCCGGAGTCCGCTGGCGCCTGGCGTTTTTTTTTATTTTTTGCCCGTGTAGCGGATGAAAATAGGAAAGGATGACAAGGTCCGGTAGCGCTGCGGAGGCCGCGGATCACGTTCGACAGAGGCGGGACTTGAACCTGTGGAGTCGGGTTCATCGCGTCCACGTTCTTATCCACTATACCATAGTGCCTTTTATCAGAGAGGCTTGCAGCAGCTTGGTTAAGGGTATGAACAAGGCTCTTTGACATCAGCTAGACCTGGTACTTCTGTCTTGATTTCAGAATTACCCTGGGCAATGTCCTTATTCCTCTGAGCCTCAGTATCCTCCTTTTTAAGGTGAAGGTGGTAAGTCTTGATTCCTGTGGCTAAGAAAATGACTAGATGTAAGCGTTCTTGGCGCCAGGCATGTCCAGCTATTGGGAGAAGAGTGAGTTAAAAAAATCGCCCCACCACAAACTCGATGATGCATATAATTACTGTGTGTGTGTGTGTGTGTGTGTGTGTGTGTGTGTGTGTGTGTGTAATATGGGTGCATGTGCCTGCATGTTCACATACCCACGCACACTGAGATTTGAACTCAAGGCCTTGTGGTCTGACTTTGCCTTTTCAGGCTGGCGCGGTACCAGTTGAGCCACACCTCCGCTGAAGGCCTTTTGTTGGTTAATTGGAGATAGGAGTCTCAGACTTTCCTGCCCGGGTTGGCTTTGAACCTCAATCCTCCTCCTGTGACTTAGTGAAGAGTTAGGATTACTGGCCCTGTGGCTCTTGGCCTTTATTTCTGCTTTATGCTGGAGAAAACAGAAGCATTGAGAAGCCATCATGGAGTTTATATTCTGGTACAGAATACAACCAACCCCCAAGTAAATAGACAGGGAAGTTCTTGGTTATGGTAAGAACCACTCCGGAAATAGGCTGAGGAGTTGGGTGTAGCTGGAAGGGTTTGAGATGGGGTCTGGGCTTGGAGCTAATAACCAGGAGTCCTGCCCCGGAAAAGCCTTGGAGGGGTGGTGGGGTGACTACTGTCCAAGTCCTGTGCCTCCTAGAGCGTGCTGCCTGGAGCTTGGCCTGTTGGAGGTCTAGCAGGTGGCGGCCACCAGGTCAGGTAGAGATGGACTTTATGTAGGGCCTCGCTCGGGACCACGAGGAAAAGTTCGCATTCTATTTTATGACTTAGGGTTTTGATCAGGGGATGGTGAATTAAAGGTCTGAAAGAGGATCTTAGGGAAGAAGTTAGATCATTGTTCTTCAGACTAGATAAGATTTATTAGTGGAGTAGGAAATCAGCTTAAGGGATTGTCACTAGCCATTTCTTTGGGGGTGGGGGTGGGGTGCCAGTCCTGGGGCTTGAACTCAGAGCCTGGGTGTTTTCTCTGAGCTCTTTGACTCAAGGCTTGTGCTCTACCACTTTGAGCCTGAGAGCCACTTCTGGTTTTCTGGTTCTTAATTGGACTTTCCTGCCATCGCTGACTGAAAACCTCAATCCTCAGATCTCAGCTTCCTGAGTAGCTAGGGTTACATTCCTAAGCCATCAGCCTCTGGCTTGGCTTTTGCTTTTTCTTTCTTTCTTTCTCCCTCTCCCTCTCCCTTCTCTCCCTCTTCCCTCTCTTCCTCTCTCCTTCTCTTCCTCTCTCCTTCTCTCCTCTCCTCCCTCTCTGTCTCTGTTGTGGGGCTTAAACTTTGGGCCTGGGCAAGGCTAGTGCTCTACCACTTGAGCCACAGCACCATTTACAGCTTGTTCTACTTATGTGGTGTTGAGGAATCGAACCCAGGGCCTCATGTGTGCGAGGCAAGCACTCTACCACTGAACCATCTTCCTGGCCCCTTTTTCTCTCTCTTTTTTTTCTTTCTTTCCTTTTCTTTTTTTCTTTTTTTTTTTTTTGAAGTTTATTGGAAGTAAGATTTCCGTAGACTTTCCTGTCCTGGCTGGCTTCAAACCACAAGTCTCAGATGTCAGCATCCTGAGTAGCTAGGCTTACAGGTGTGAGCCACTCGCTAGCACTCCGCTAGCATTTTATTTTGAATGAACAATGGTAGAAACTGCACGGTATCTAAGTAGGCAGTTGTGGTGGCTCTCTGTGAAACCTTGCTTCAGTCATACAATGGCTCAGGTGTTCTAGTCATTGATAGGAACTTTCTTATGCTGAGTCTTAGGCTGAAAACTTGGAAAGTCACTGAGTTGGATCTTGTTGGCTAGGAGACTGGAAATGATCATTTTTAAATTTTTTTGAGCTCAAGTGTGTATGTGTCCTGGGACTTGAACTTAGCTCTCACTTAGCTTTTTCCAGTCAGGGCTGGCCCTCTTCTTTTCCTTCTACTTCTCCTTTTCTTTTGTTGGTTCTGGGGCTTGAATTCTGGGCTTGGCACTGTCCTTGAGCTCTTCAGCTCAAGGCGGGCACTCTACCTTGTGAGCCACAGAGCCACTTCCAGTTTTCTGGTGGTGTACTGGAGATTAGAGTCTCACAGACTTTCCTGCCTGGGCTGGCTTTGAACTGTGATCCTCAAATCTCAGTCTCCTGAGTAGCTAGGATTACAGGCATGAGCCACTGGCACCCAGCTGGCTCTCTTCTTGAACCACAGCGCCACTTCCGGTTTTCTGGTGATTTGTTGGAGATAAGAGTCTCACAGACTTTCCTGTCCTGGCTGGCTTGAACCTCGATCCTCAGAGCTCAGCCTCCAAACCTCAGATCTCAAACCTCCCGAGTAGCTAGGATTACAGGCATGAGCCACCGGTGCCTGGCTCACTTCTGGCATTTTTGCTAATGAATTGGAGCTGAGGGACTTTTCTGCCCCAGCTGGCTTTGAACTTCAGTCCTCAGCTCTCACTCTCCTGAGTAGCTAAGATTACAGGTGTGAGCCACCCAGGTGGTCTAGGATGATCACCTTTGCAGTGAGCCAATCACGTATGGGATCCAGAGGGAGTCATCTCATCCCATCTCAGCTGGGCTGGGCTCAGCAGAGGTCCTACCGTGTGTGTGTGTGTGTGTGTGTGTGTGTGTGTGTGTGTGTGTGTGTGTGTGTGTGTGTGTGTGTGTGTGTGTGTGTGTGTGTGTGTGTGTGTGTGTCAGCAGAGGTCCTACCGTGTGTGTGTGTGTGTGTGTGCGTGTGTGTGTGTGCGTGCGTGCGCGCGCGTGTGTACGTGTGTGCGTGTACGTGTGCATGTGTGCGCGCAGAGGTCCTACCGTGTGTGTGTGTGTGTGTGTGTGTGCGCGCACGCGTGCGTGCAGGGAGGGTAGATGCTTGCCATGCATACACACGGAGCTGAGGAGCCTTCTACCCTCCTATGTCCTCTCTGCACTGTAGCAGCTGCCTAAAATTGTTTAATGGTTCATAGTTCCCCAGCGCTCCATTCTGAAATCAGGCCTGTTCCAGGCCTGATTTCTTCCTGCTCCAGGTTTTTCTCAAACTAAATCTCCCATGGCATGCCCATGCTTCACCTTGACCATAACAAATAGGTGGTCGTGTGCTAGGCATTGGGATGTCGCACAGGACAAAGTAGACTAAAGTCCCGGCCTGTGGGTGGCGGTAGTAGTGACTTGTGATATGGAGAAAGCTGGAGCAGAGTAATGGGGACAGCGTACAATTTTGAATGGGGGGGGCTGAGATGCTCTTTAGGGCCGAGGTGACATTTGAGCAAAAGTCAAGAGAGATGCAGGAGGGATCCAGAAGGCTGTCCGCAGATAGAACAGTTCTTCAGGCCCTGAGTGCAGTGGCAGGGACAGGTGTGAGGGAAAGGGACAGGAGGCTGACCTGTGCTGCATGGGATGGAATGGGGGTCCTCCAAGGCTCTTCACGACAGAAGCCAAGCAGTGCTGGGAGAGGCCGGGTGGAAGCAGGAAGCTGTCACTGAGATCCAGCAGCAGAGCTGGTGGGACTGGGGCAGCGGGGGAGGGGAGGCAGCTCCTGCTCTCTTTGCAGATTGAGCTGAGAGGATTTTGCTGGTATTGAAGTCAAGGGTGACACCATGGCTTCAGCCTGGGTAGTTGGCAGGTTGGGGTGTGTCTGTGATAAGAGAGGGTCTTAGTGAGGGCTAAGGTGACATTGAACTAATTCCACAAGCATCAGGGTCAGGGGTCACGTTCTTGTCTGGACACACTGAGTGGTGTGGACTGCAGACTGAGGGGTACTGGGCTCCCTTCCTCAGCTAAACATGATCACCCCTTGTCCTGGGGATGAAGAGCATTCAGCCCTCTCCCCCATGGGGACACCTGCATCCTTCCCTCAGGGGCTGCCTGGAGTGACTCCTCCCCTCTCCTGGAGGACCCCCCCCCCACACACACACACATACACTGCTGTTGCTCTGTTGTCCTAACCCTTCCCTCCCTTGAGCAGCCTATGCCTCCTTCCCCTGCAGTGAGGCCCTGCCTTCCTCTGAACCCCCACTCAGTGGTCACCCCAAGGCCTGGACTTGAAGTCCACTTGATCATCTTGTACAATGGGAATGGTCAAGCCACCTCACAGGCTCCTCACACCAAACACCGAGAGAAAGTATGGGCAAACTTGACGTCTCCTGTCACTTGTTTTCTCATTTGGTAGCGCCACAGCCTCAGATATGGGTGTGGGAACGGTGGCTATGGACCAGCCACCCCGTCCTCTGATGAAACCCATAGAACCAGTCATCCCCCCCCCTCTTTTTGTCAGTCATGGGGCTTGAACTCTGGGCTTGGGCACTGTCCCTGTGCTCTTGCTCAAGGTGAGTGCTCTATCTACTGCTTGAGCCACAGCACCGCTTCTGCTTTTCTCATGGTTTTATTGGAGATGAGAGTCTCACAGACTTTCCTGTCCAGGCTGGTTTTGAACCTCAGTCCTCAGATTTCAGTCTCCTGAGTAGCTAGGATTACAAGCATGAGCCACCAACGCCCAGCTTGACTGAGTTTTTCTTTCTTCTTCCCTCCCTCCCTTATTTGTTGGTTGTGGGACTTAAACTCAAGGTGTGGGCACTGTCTCTGAGCTTTTGTGCTCAGCACTAGCACTCTACCACATTGAGCCACAGCAACAGTCCGGGTTTTCTGATTAGTCGTAGATAAGAGTCTCACAGACTTTCCTGCCTAAGTTGGCTTCAAACGTGGATCCTCAGATCTCAGGCTCCTGAATAGCTAGGATTACAGGGCTGAGCCACCAGCACCTGGCTGAGTCTCCTTGCTTGCACCCACTGCTTGGTTGTGTGTTTCCCTTCCCTCCCCCTCCCCCTCCTCCTTCCCTCTCTCTTGGTCAGTAGAAGACTGCAGTTGGCTGTCCACTGCAGACTTCACCATAGACGCAGAAGTTGGTCAGTGTTGTCTTGGGCCCCCCACTTCCCATGCAGTTTCTGTTAGAATAGGCACCCCAGTAGTGTTCAGTATTGACCAGCTGACTTCCAGGTCTCTTGCTCTGCTTTGCAGATTTGAGGCAAGGACTACGAGAGGCGTGGCTCTCCCTAGTATGGCCAATGAAGAGGATGACCCAGTCGTACAGGAGGTAACTGCTGCTGTCCATCCTCTACCAGGGCTGCTGGCAGTGCTCTGAGCCCGCCCCCCGCCCCCCTCCACAGGCCAGTGGGGGAGCTGTTGGTATCCTAGTACTCCTAGTCTTTGCCATTACCTCTACTTTCCCCAGACACTGGTGTAGCTGACCACTCCCAGGGCTCTGGTCCAGTGTCCTTACTACCAAGATCTCCCTGGTGGCTCTGACTTGGCCACATTGGCTGTTCTGCTCAGTGCCAGGCCCCGTACTGGCTCGTAGACCCTGTGGTCTCTGTTGAGGGATGGGGATGGACAATAACCCCTCCTGGGTTTTCCCAATACGGTCTTTCAGCACATGTGGCTGTGCCCTTCCCTGGGGAGCTTTGGGAGGCAAAGTCCATGACTTTCCTATACATGTCTGGAGCCTGGCTTTGAGCTGGGGGGGGTCATAGACACATATTCAGTGATTCTTCCTTATTTGGGGCTACTGCTTACTAAGTTTTTGGATTCCAGCTGTGCATTTTAGCTGCAACTACATTGTCAAAAACAAGCTATGAGGGCTAGGAATGTGGCCTAGTGGTAGAGTACTCACCTCGCATGCATGAAGCTCTGGGTTTGATTCCTCAGAACCACATAAACAGGAAAAGCCAGAAGTAGCACTATGACTCAAGTGGTAGGGCGCTAGCCTTGAGCAAAAGATGCTCGAGGACAGTGCCTAGACCTCGAATTGAAGCTCCAAGACTGGCAAAAAAAAAAAAAAAAGCTATGATGGGTGGGGATGTGGGGGCATGGTTGCTGGACAGAGTGGCAGCCAAGGGACTCTCAGTACAGAGATGGCCCTGGCATGCCTCCATTCAGATGCTGCCTCCACTGCATCTTTAAAGATGACTGAATTGTAAAGGCTCTGGGCATGTGTGCAAAGTGTTTCAGGTGGAAGGAGGAGCAAGCCAAAGCCCAGGGGTAGGAGAGAGCAGGGATCATATACATAGCTAGGAAGCAGAAGGGAAACATGGGATGGGCTTGGGGAGGCGGTTATGAAAGGACTTGCAGGCTACTTGACCATGGTGGCAGGTAGGTCCAAGAGCAAGGGGCAAGGGTGGGATTTTGTCTGTGCCTTCCTAGCTGGGAGAGAACTTGGTTGGGGCGAGCAGCGGTTGGGGCGAGCAGCTCTTGTCCTGGTTGCTCTGAGCTGTCAGGAGGGAGGTTTGAGACCTGGTTCTCTTTATTGGCCTGAGTTGAACTATTTCCTCCTTCCTAAACTCTCTCCCTCTGAGCCACTGCCCCTAATGGAAGTTCAAGGAGTGGGTTTGTGCCTGCGGTTGGGGCCTGGTGCTCTCTGCCCTGTGCTCTGGCTAAATCTTCTCCCCTTGTTTCCAGATTGATGTGTACTTGGCCAAAAGTCTGGCAGAGAAGCTGTATCTGTTTCAGGTAAATGTGGAACTGGAAGGAAAGGGGGAAGCCAAACCAGCAGGATGGCCTGGGGAACCTCGGCCTTTCTTAGTATTCTCTACCCGAGCGCAGTGGGTGCTAGCTCCCTTCCCGGGGTAGGGGGCTGCTATTAGTCTCTTCATTGGCGGGAGGAAAAGTCAGGCAGTGCTCACATCTCAGACCATACACCCAGATGTAGCTTCCAGTTCTCTTGGAAGTTTCCTCCTAATCTCTGTCTTGGTGATGCCTGCTTACGGGATTCATGTGAGGACTGGAGCATGGGGGAAAGCCATAGTGGGAACCCACAGCGATCACCTGGGTCTTGCCAGCTCTGATGCCCTCTACTTTCTGGGCCAGTAGCTTATAGTGGTGCACGTGCATTGAGCACATTTATTTATTGTCGGTCATGGGGTCTGAATTCAAAAGTGAATTTGAATTTGAATTCTGTATTGCAGTGGGAGCAAGGGAGGCTTCTGGTTGCTGCAGGCCTGGGGCAGGTGGCAGTGGTGGCATCTGCTTGTGCTAGGAAGAGGCCTGACAGCAGAGTGATGACAGTGACTTGTGGGCACTGGGCCCTGTGCTGGTCAAGCTCTGTTTGCATTGGAGGCCTGCTGCCTTCCAGAACCTGCACCCTTCCCTGTGGCCCTTATCAACCCGAAGCGCTAGGAGCTCCAGGCAGCCCAGTCTCAGGCCCTCTCGGTGGTTGGAGGAGGATCTGCACACCCAGTGCTGGCCTTTCTCTGGGCTTCGTCTGGGCTGCAGGCTGTTGCAGCAGCAAAGCTGCCCTCAGACCTGCTGAATGGAGGTGTGGGTGCTGTGTTGCTGTTGAGGGACCTTGGAGGACCACAAGGTAGTTGATCCCCAAAAGGTAGTGCTTATGCTCCTGGTTCCATCTTTCAGGCTCCCCACAGAGGCTGGAGGGTGGGAGCCGTTTGCATAAAGACAGCTTTACCCAGGGGGCATGGGGCCCAGGGAGGGCATGGCATGGGGCTGGTGAGTAGTGCGCCATCCCCCTCCCCCCAAGTATGGTGTGGGAACATGGCACAGGTGTAGCAAGAGAGAATGGGGTCACCACTTTCCCATGCCTGTTGTCCAGTTCAGCAATAAACATGACGAGGCCAGCCTTGTTTTCTATTTCTGCTCCCTTGGTTTCCTGTAAACGGAATGACCTTGGGTCCTGGGCGCTCAGACCCATGGCCATGCTGTTGATTCCTAGAACCTTGGGTACCTATTTAACTTGCTGATGCTGGGACAGGTCCCTCAAAAGTGAGAAGACCATAAAACTGCTCTGCAGAAGGCGGCTGGGAGGAGCCAGTGCCATGGGGTTGCAAGTGGAGACTTCAGGGTGCTCATGCGGGCCCTGAGTGCTCTGGACTCTCCTTGGGGTGCTGCTAGGGTGACTGTTGATTCTTGTCCAGAGCTGCTGGCTGGGCAGGATGGACTGACAGCTCCCTTCCTGCCCTTCCATCCCCAGTACCCTGTGCGTCCAGCCTCGATGACCTACGATGACATTCCACACCTCTCAGCCAGGATCAAGCCCCGGCAGCAGAAGGTGGGCTGCCCTCTGCCCCAGGAGCAGTTGGGAAAGCTGGAGAGGGGGGTGAAGGGAACAGCAGCAGCTCACAGAGTCTGCAGGGGAGGATGGGGTTTCCAGAAGCAAAGGAAGGAGCCGATCCAGATGGAGCAGATGGGCAGGTGCCAGCTCAGGCTCCCTGGACAGGACAGGGGTAGGGTGGAGGAGTCCTGACAGGAAAATCTGACCACCACCAGAGGGATGGTGAGGGGGAGTCCATGCCCGTCTATGGGAGCAGCTGGGGCTCTTGTCCTGGGTGTTCATGGCGAGAAACTCTCCTGACAAGGCCATAGCAGTCTCTGCTTCTTTTCACCCAAACTTGGAGACTGGCTGTTTCTAAAGAATCTCCCCAGTGTTAAACATTGGTGCCTAATTCACATCTTTGGTATGGAATAGGGAGATGGAAAAGGCTATGAACTCCCTGCGGGGCCCCCTTTTCTGTGACATTTCTGTTGCAGTTTGAGGTGGTGGTGTCTTCTACAAAGAGGAATATGTCAGTCTTCTAGACAGAGACTAGGTTGGGGTACCCATGTTGAGCTGTGCATTGGGTCCTCACAGGTGGGGGCGGTGTTTGGTATCCCCAGGTAGAGCTTGAGATGGCCATCGACACCCTGAACCCCAACTATTGCCGCAGCAAAGGGGAGCAGATTGCACTGAATGTGGATGGCACCTGTACCGATGACACCAGCACGTATTCCTCGTGAGTCCCCAGACCCCCGCCCCCCAAGTCTACAGGGACCAGCCTTGGAGACTGGTTCTCTGTTTGCCACTGCCCCACCGCTGGGCACTCCAGTGTTCCCCACCTCCTCCCAAGCTGGCCCCTAGAGACTGCCCACCACAAACAAGGCTGTGAGGTTTTTTTCTCTCTCTCTCTCTTCCTTTCTTCCTTCCTTCCTTCCTTCCTTTCTTTCTTTCTTTCTTTCTTTCTCTCTCTCTCTCTCTCTTTCTTTCTTTCTTTCTTTCTTTCTTTCTTTCTTTCTTTCTTTCTTTCTTTCTTTCTTTCTCTCTCTCCCTCCCTCCCTTCTCTCTCTCTCTCTCTCTCCCTCTCTCTCTCTCTTTCTCTTTCTTTGCCAGTTCTTGGACCTGAACTCAGAGCCTATGTGCTGTCCTTGGCCTTCTTTTTTGTTCAAAGTTAGCGCTCTACTACTTGAGCCACTGACTTTCCTGCCTGAGCTGACTTCAAACCATGATCCTCAGATCTCATTCTCCTGAGTAGCTAGGATTACAGGCATGAGCCCCGTGGCTGTGGGTTTTCTATCTATTGACTCCCTGCCCAAGGCAGACAGAGGCTGCCCTTAGCCTTGGTGCTGGTCCCTGGTTGGTGCATTTCCTAAGTTGGGCTGGGCTCTCCAGGCTCATCTGGAGCTTGACATCCTTCTCCCTATGCTCCCTTCCAGGAAGCTGATGGATAAGCAGACCTTCTGCTCTTCCCAGACGACCAGCAACACGTCCCGTTATGCAGCTGCACTGTACAGGCAAGGTATGGGGCCAGAGAGATCTCAGACCTTGTCCATGTGCACCTTGTGTTTGGCACCTGCTTCCCCTGAGCTGGACCTGCAGACACTAGCCGGTGTGAGAATGAACTGAGGTTTCTAGGGTACTAAAAGGCACTATTTTGGGGGACAGTGCCCAACTTGATAGGATTAGGACTCCAGGCTCGTTTCCTCTTGGTCACAGGTACTCAAGTGCAGCGTAGTATTATTAAATTTGAGGTCAGGTGGTAGAATTTAGTACAAGTTATTAGGACCCAGTGATTCTATTCACGAGAGCCCCAAAGTGGAAGCAACCCAAAGGTCACCAGCCTATGAGTGAGTAAACACAGCAGCAGCATTAGCTGGCCCGTGCCATCATGACGCCCTGACAGACTGTCCCCAGATGAGTCTTGACAGCTCTGAACTCGGTGGAGGAGGCCGGGCTCAGAGGACCACACAGTCTGTGCCCTCTTTTGTGTGAAATATCTAGAATAAGCAGAACCACAGAGACAGAGCCAGTTGGCTTCCAGGCTGGAGGGAAGGACGAAGTGAGGACTAACTGGTTCTTTATTGGGTGATGAAAATGAGCTAAAATTGATTGGCACTGCTGGCATGGTTGTAAATATATTAACATATCCAGTGGTACACTACATAAAACTAATGTAAACCCCAGGAAATGAGAACAAAATCAAAAGCAGGGTCAAAGAACTATAGTCTTGGCTTTTTTTCCCCCTTCATGGCTAGCACTCTACCACTTGAGCCGCAACCTCTTTTGGCTTTTTGGTGATTAGAGATAAGAGTCCCAAGGATTTTGCTGCCAGGGCTGGCTTTAAATTGCGATCCTCAGATCTTAGCCTCCTGAATAGTTGGATTACAGGCGTGAGCCACTGGTGCCCCGCTTACTTAGTCTTTGATTTTGAACTGTATCTCAAGGTTGTAGTTTTTTAAAGCCACATTTCCTGTAGTCAGAATCATATACTCCTGCACTGTACTGTAGCAGGCAAGCTACTTCTGCAGCCACATTAGCATTCGCAAATCGGGGAAGAATGAAAAGGAGCGTTACTGAGTGTCAATGGCTTACACTGTAATCCTAGCTACTCAGGAGGCTGAGATCTGAGGATGGCAGTTTGGAAGCCAGCCTGGGCAGGAAAGGCTGTGGGACTCTTCCACCAGGAAACCGGAAGTATAGCTGTGGCTCACCGTTGTAGAGTGCTGTCCTTGAGCAGAAAAGCTCAGTACTGTCCAAAAAAAAGAATGGGGGCTGGGAATGTGGCTTAATGGTAGAGTGTTTGCCTAACATGCATGAAGCTCTGGGTTTGATTCCTTAGACCACATAAACAGAAAAGGCTGGAAACAGTACTGTGGCTCAAGTGCTAAGAGTGAGCAAAAGAAGCTCAGGGACAGTACCCAAGCCCTGAGTACAAGCCCTAGGACTGACAAAAAAAAGAAAAAGAGAGGAAATCTATTTCCTTGTGGAGTGGGGTAGTGGGAGGAGTCTGGTTAGCTACCCAGGAAGGCAGGAACCAGTAATTCCAGGGAGGCAGGGGGACTGGTTGGGAGGTGGCCTGCAGAAAGTGGCTTTGAGCAGAAACTTTTTGGCTGTCGGCCAAACTGGACTTTGGTGACTTGAGCCAAGCTGGGTGTATTGGCTTTGGTTCCTAGAGGCAGATTCAAGCCCATCTTCCTCTGCCAGGTGAGCTCCACCTGACGCCTTTACATGGCATTCTACAGTTGCGGCCTAGCTTCTCCTACCTGGATAAGGCAGATGCCAAGCACCGTGAGAGGGAGGCGGCCAACGAGGGTGAGCCCTGGCTTCCCTGCCATGCTGTCTTGTCTTCTGTCTGTGGTTTTGGCGGGGTGGCTTGGGTCAGGTTGGGGGACGCTTAGCATCCCTCTGTCCACTCTTGTTACCCCCACACTTGAAGCAACCAAAAAGTCTCACATTTCCATATGACCTGGGGGTAATAACTGTTCCCAGTGGAGACTGCCATTTAGGCATCTGTCTGTTGATTGCTGGCGAGTTCCAGGCGCCTGATCAGTTTCTTGAGGGTAATACTGAAGCAGGGCAGGGCAGGGCAGGGCAAGCAGCCCCAGCAGAGCTGTTAGTGGCTGCTTGCTTCCCTTGCAGCCGGGGACTCTTCACAGGACGAGGCGGAAGAAGATGTGAAGCAGATCACGGTGAGCTCTGGCCCTGGGTGAGGGAAACAGCTTGCACTGAAGGATAGCAAAGGGTGGAGGGCCTGAGCCACAAGGGGCCTACCTGCTCTGGGCGTGGGGGGCATTCCTTCCTGTTGGGTGGCTGGAGGCCAGCTGGCCACCTCTGCTCAGCTAGCTGAGTTGTTGCTCTTAGCAGAACAGCTTTGTTCTATGCAGGAGGGGGACCCTATATACTCTGGTTGTCTTTCTTTTTTTTGGTTCCAGTCCTGGGACTTGAACTCAGGGCCTAATCTTTTTTGCTCAATGCTAGCATTCTACTACTTGATCCATAACACTACTTTGGGCCTTTTTTGGTGATTAATTGATGATAAGAGTCTCAGACTTTTCTTCCTGAGCTGGCTTCAACCCATGATCCTCAAATCTCAGCTTTCTGAGTAGCTAGGATTCCAGGCATGAGCCATCGGCGCCTGGCATGTGGTTGTCTTAAATAGGAAGCTACGGCCTAGGGATCGCCAGTGAGCTCACAAGGCCCCATGTTTATTACGTGATTCCCCTGTACTTTCAGTGGTGCACGGATGACTAGTCACCACCTTAGTGCTTTATCCCAGCCTTTGAGAGAGATGATGAGAATATTAACGGTGTGTCAGGATCCCCCGTTGAAGTGGCTGTAGGTTGCCGTGAGTTTTAAAAGAGAAGTATTGCACAAATCTCAAGAGGCTGACCTGTGGACTGGACGCTGGCTCATCTAACGGATGGTGGAGCCTAAACTGACGATGGTAGCGGGGCTGCAGGAGTCTTGTCCTCTCTGGCAGCTTGTTGGGTGTCCTTACATAGGCTAAGGGTATATTTACGAACCCCATGAGCCTCATGGCAGGACAGATGGAAGCCAGAGCTCTCTTGCCCTGGTCTATCGGAGTGGCTCATAGACAGGATGTGGGTGCCTGTATCAGGAAATGAAGAGCAAGGAGGCGTGGGAATGCCTCCGTGTGGGGCACAGCTTCGGGAAAGCGACAGGCTGAAGGCATGTCACCCCCCACCCCCAGGTGCGGTTTTCAAGGCCGGAGTCGGAGCAGGCCCGCCAACGGCGAGTGCAGTCATATGAGTTCCTGCAGAAGAAGCAGGCGGAGGAGCCCTGGGTCCAGCTGCACTACTGTGGCCTGAGGGTGAGCAGCCCCCACTCTCTTCTCCTCTGCCTCACTTCAGTGCTAAGTCCTGGCCAAGTAGCAGGGAAGTCCTGTGGGTACTTGGTGTTTCTTCTTCTACCCATCCCGCTTAGCTTGCGCCAGGTGTGGGGGTGGAGAGGCCAGCCTAGGGTTCCTGTTTTTTGGGGGCGGGGATCTCCCTCAGGGCACTCGTGGAGTGGGAACAGCTTGCTGGGCTCACAGTGGGGCTAGTGTTTGGTTACATCGCTGTCATCGGGTGCCACCCTAGAGCATCTGCCATCTGTCGCAGGCCTCAAGGTTCTCTGTGTACCTTGGGGCGGGGGGTGGGGGGGAGGGAGGGGATTGATTTGCTCTGTGCCCAATTTTTAGTTCATACACTGGCTTTGGAACCTTACCTTAAAACTGCATGAGAGGCGAGCAGTTGAATATTAGCTCCCCATGCTCGTTTCTCTGGAGCCTTTTGGAAGAGGTTTTTACTCACAGAGCCTCAGACTCAGGGTCAGACTTTCTGTATATACTGTGTATTTCCTACCTTGTGAGTGTAGGCAAGTTACCTAAACCTCTCACCTCTTCTCCTTGTCTGTAAAATGGGAATGGTAAAACTTGGTAGAGTTACTTTGTAGATGAGCTGAGCATATGGCTAGCCATTGGAGTGACCAGAGCCTGCTGCTCAGAGTCTGAGCTAGGATTTGGCTGTTGCTGATAGTGTTTCTGTGTTATAGATAGGGTGTCAAGCAAGGCCTGGGGTCCTGGGCTCAGGTTGAATGGGCCTGAGTCTAGAGTGGGAGGTGAGGCAAAGGTTGAGGGCAGGATTGGAGAGAGGCCTGGAGGGGGGCGTTGCCTGACCTCTCCATCCCATCCCTCCCCGAACAGGATAGCCGCTCAGAGCATGAGCGGCAGTACCTGCTGTGCCAGGGCTCCGGTGGGGTGGAGAACACAGAGCTCGTCAAGTCGCCCAGGTGAGACTGGCGGATGCTGGGACCAAGGCCCCTTCTCTACGTGGGGCAGGGGAGGAAGGGCTTCACCTGGAGCAGCCACTGAGGAAGCTCCTTCCTGTCCGGCAGTGGCTGGTGCTCACGGGGAAGGGTAGAGCTTTTGATCATAGCCATTTTCCTGCAGTGAATACCTCATGATGCTGATGCCACCCAGCCCGGAGGAGGAGAAGTGAGTAAGGGGCTGGGGCTTCTTCCTCACTCCCCTCACCCCCAGCCTCCTCTAACCCGTCACTCACTCCCATGATAACAGAGACAAGCCTGTGGCCCCCAGCAACGTTCTGTCCATGGCCCAGCTGCGGACACTGCCCCTGGCCGACCAGATTAAGATCCTAATGAAGAATGGTAGGTACAGGGGACCCCAGTTCTACCCACTACTGCAGACATGAGTCTGTGGGACAGTCTGAGGTCTCAGGACAAAGCCAGAGGCCCCGCTCCCCAGAGCGCCCAGCTCTGCAGCGCCATCCTGGGCAGGGTAGCAGGCTCCGCTCCATAACTCTGAGCCTTCTTTGACATCTGCCTACTCTGGGGACCTGCAGTAGGTTACTCGACTTTCTGAGTCTCAGATTGTCTATAAAAAAAGTTGAGGATTGTGGTTGGGGGCATGGCTCAGTTGGTAGAGTGCTAGTCAGTGAGCAAAAATACCAGGTGCTGAGTTTGAGACCTGGTCTTGGACCTAAAAAGAAAGCAGCTCACGATGCTTGGGAGGGTTCAAGGATGAGGCGTCTGCAGGGCTGAGTCCTGCATATGACTGGGGACTTGGGTCATTTTAGTGGTAAAGTTCTTCCCCCTGCCCGATATCTGGGTGTCTCCCGCTTTGCCCAGTTGGGACGGCCTTCTTAAAGGCTGAGGGGCTGCCAGCTGGTTCATTGCCAACCCAAGCCCTGGGATCCTCCTCTGAGGTGCCACATGCGTTTCCCTTTGTGCTTGGCAGTGCCAGCAGACCCTGGCATTCTTCAGGGCACTCGGGGCCTTCCCCAGCCTGTGCCCATGCTCGCTTGGGCCAGCAGAGCAGTGACAAAGGGCACAAATACGGAGCCAGAGGTCTGGGTTGAAATTCTGGCTCTGCCACTTTGTCAGGGCCAGGTAAGCATGAGTTTGAACCTTCTCTAGGCTGAGGAGTGAGTCTTCTTCCTCCTTTATGTTTGTTTGCCTTCCTCGCTGATTGCTTCTTGCCCACGAGCAGTCAGCCAGCGACAGCCATCACTGTTCAGGATGCCCCTGTTACTCTTGTTCAGAGGCGGCTACGGGAACCTGGGGCTGGGCAGACTGTGACAGGGAGAGGGGAGGGCCAGGCCTCTCCTTGGGTCTCCTGAGCCTTTGTCTCCTATGTTTACTTCAGTGAAGGTCATGCCTTTTGCCCATTTGATGAGCCTGCTGGGCCCCTCGGTGGACTCCGTGGCTGTTCTGCGTGGCATCCAGAAGGTGGCGATGTTGGTCCAAGGAAACTGGGTGGTGAAGAGGTAAGCTGCTCTGGATGATCCATTTAAGTTCGATGTAATTGATGATTTCTTGGGTCTAAACCCTGCCATAATATTTTCTACATACTCTGCCTATAATTAGTATTTTTAATGTTATTTAGAAAAATATTTTAAAAATTGGAATGGAGAAAGCTGTCTTTATTTGAGAGACATTTGTCAGAGACATCTTGAAATATTTTCCTACCCTCCAAAGAAAAGTGAAATTCTTCAGGCACTCAGATCACCCCACTAGGACATGGGTGGCTTTTTGTATGGCCAGGTGGCCAAGGGAACATAGCAGCTGCTGGAAACGTGCAGGAACCAAGGGAATTCTGAGTCTCCAGGTACTCCTCCTGTCTGTGCTGTTTGCCCTCTGTTTCCTCTCCAGAGGCATAAGGTAGTTCAGGAGGAAAGAATGAAGTTTCTGTTCTCCAGTTTTGGTGGCTGAATGGATATTACATTCATTTTACCTTCTACTAGGTTTGGTTTTGTGTGTGTGTACGGGAACTGAGACTTGAACTCTCCCTTGGCTTTTTCGCTCAAAGCTGGCATTCTACTATTGGCGCTAAATTGCCTTCAGTCCAGCCTTTGGCTGGCTAATGGAAGATTGTCTTACAGACTTTTCTACCCAGATTGGCTTTGAACCTTGATGCTCAGATCTCAGCCTCCTGCATAGCTAGAATTACAGACATGAGCCACTGTCCTGGCTTTGTCTTGTTTTTGTTTAAAGGCAGGGTATTATTGTGGAATCCAAGCTGGCTTGAACTCAGAATCTCCTAACCAGGTCTCTGGTGCCTGGGATTATAGACATGGGCATATATGTGTACTGCAATACCTGGGTGTCTTTTTGTGTTTTGTTTTTTTCATTTTGATTCTTTAGTGGTTACATTGTAGTTTCAGCTTGCAATCATCGCTTTTTACCCTCTTTTAAGATAGTTCAGAATCTTAGATTGGTTTGTTTATCCTTCTCTGCTCTCTGCTGCAGGGTTGGTGTATTTTTCTTCTGACTATACTCCCCACAAGCCAAAACTTAACCAGTTAGCTGTCTTTATATCTGCTCACATGTTTCTTTCCCTTCTTCTGCTTGTTATTCCTGAATCACTTCTGTTTGTTTCTATCAGAATAATGTCCTTCTGCCTGAAAAGTGCTTTATCTGGAAACGTCTGGTGTGTGTAGCGGGTTGGGTGGGTACTAGGGCTTCAAGTCTGGGCCTGGATGCTGTTTTTTAAACTTTTTTTTTTTTTCCGGTTGTGGGGCTCGAACTCTGGGGCCTGGGCGCTGTCCCTGAGCTCTTCAGCTCAAGGCTAGTGCTTTACCACTTGAGCCACAGAACTACTTCTAGTTTTCTGGTGGTTTATTGGCGATAAGAGTCTCACAGACTTTCTTTCCCAGGCTGGCTTTGAACCACTATCCTCAGTCTCAGCCTGAGTAGCTAGGATTATAGCCGTGAGTCACTAGCGCCTGGCTTGTTTTTTAGCTTTTTTGCACAAGGCTGTGCCACTGAGCCACACGTCCACTTACAGCTTTTTGATGGTTAATTGGAGACAAGAGTCTCATGGACTTGACTGCCTGCTCTGGCTTGGAATCACAATTCTCAGATCTGAGCCTCCTGAGCGAGCCCTGCTCACTTTTCTTCTTGAAGAATGTTTTTATGGAACGTAGAATTAATTCCTGAGGTGATTTCTTCCCTTCACACACAAAGATTTGCCCTGTGCTGACTTTGTTTTTGTTAGAAGTCTACTGGCAGTCTGATCCTTGTTGAGTTGAGGTCTTCCTTTGTTTACCTTAGGCTGCTTGGGAGAGTTTGTCTTGCTGCAGTTTCTTTACACCATGGCAGAGGGTGGATTTCTTCTTCCATGGCCTCTTTGGGTTCATAGTTGATAAGTTGTGACTGGATGCCATTCCATAGTTTCCTTTCTCCTGTGCTTCCTCCCCTGACTGCCATTTCCCACCGTATGTCCCTAGTGCCCATTATGGCTTCTAGCACACGCAGCCCCCTTAGTAAATACAGGGTGTCACTTGAAGTAAGTATATTGGTAAAAACTCACTTTTTTTGAGTAATGTGGTGCTAAGGTAAATAGTACAGTGAAGTGTCAGAAGCTGTACTTTTTTTTTAAGCTGCACATTTTTTTTTTCAAAAACGAATTCACTGCACAAAGTTCCATCATTTCACAATGGGTTGTCCAAAGCCGTTTATAAAGTGCGTTTGTGTTACTGCTCCGTGGTGGTGCCCTTTCAGTGTGCTGCCTGTTGTCCTCATTTGCCCAGACGTTCCCTGTGGAAGAGCTTTGCCCTGGCCCTTCATCCCTTGTTAAGGGACACTTACCTATGCCACATAACTCTGCCACAGAATCCGCGAGTGGCCGTCCCATCACGCACCTAAGGACTAGCCCAGGGGCAGGGTATCGGTGTCTCACTGCAAGTCCTCCACAGAGCTGTTGTTTGTTTTGTTCTGGTTGGTGTGTGCGCACATAACGTGCCACATCCCCATATCCATGAAGCTCAACTGTTTTATTTTGATGGTATTGACATTGGAACTCAGGGCCTTGCATGTGCTTTGCAGAGCCTCTCCCATTTGAGCCATGCTCCCAGCCCTGGAGGTCAGCTTGAGTGCATAGGTCCTAGGTGTCTGCTGGCCCAGGACTGGACAGGGGGCAAGAGGACCTTCAAGCAGAGGCACCAAGCCAGGGGAGCGGAGGCCAGGCCAGGGCTAAGGATGGGATGGGGTGGAGTCACACTGGAGACCCTCTAGCTTTTACCCTGTCGTTCCCAATGTTTGCCAGGCCCATCCTCTGATCTGTGACTTCAGCTCACACATACCTGCCCAAAGGCCTTTGTATCTTTAATTATAATTTATTTAGTATCTGGAAGTAGTCCTACCAAGAGGTTTTTGTTTCGTTTTTGCTGCCAGTCCTGAAGCTTGAACTTAAGGTCTGGGTGCTGGCCCTGAGCTTTGTGCTCCAATCTAGCATTCTGCCATGAAGCCATAGCTCCACTTGTGGCTTTTTGGTGGTCAATTTGAGATAACGGTTATGGGGATTTTCCTGCGCAGGCTGGCTTTGAACTACCATTCTCAGATCTGAGCTCTTGAATAACTAGGATTACAAGCCTATGCCCCGGTGCCTGGCTTACAAAGAGGTTTAATCCATGAATGAGTATAATGCATCTTGTTTAGTATCACCTTGATGCCATATATAACTTTACATGGATTTCCCCTGTGGGCTCTGGGCAGAGTTCTTGGGGTGCAGTGTGGCATACTGCCCTTTCTCACGAGGGGGGGGGTCGAGGATCGAGGATGGGGACTGACCAACTCCTCCTTCCCCTTGTCTGGCAGTGACATCCTGTACCCCAAGGACTCCTCCAGCCCTCACAGCGGGGTCCCTGCTGAGGTGCTCTGCCGAGGCCGAGACTTTGTGGTAAGTACCCAGGTTTTGGCCCTGGTGCAGGTGTGGAAGCTGCCCTGCGAGCTTCCCCTCTGCCTTTCTCCTTCCTCAGACCCTTTGTTCATTGGCCAAGCAGTACTTTACCAGTCTTGCCTGCATTGTGGATCTGGGCAGATGAGAGTGGTAGATTTCTAGTGGTCATGAATAATTGGGCACTCTGGCCCTACGGAGTCCATAACCTACAGGGTCCAGGACGTGTGGCTCCCCTCCCAGATGCAGAGTTTAAACGCCCCTGCAGGGTGCCAGGCTCCAGGTCTTAGGGATTTGCACTGCCTCCTTAGAGCTTGGAGCTTCCTGAAACTTGTCCTTTGGAGCTGTCCATGGTGACTTCTGCCCACCCACGGGCCGGCCTTGTCCCAGGGAGCTTGGAGTCGGTGATTTCTCGCAGTTCTTGTGGGCAGTTAGTGGGTCTGGTGGGTGTGACTTCATCTGTGGGGTCCAAGTGCCTCAAATCCCCATGCCCAGTGCCCACCCCCTCTGCAGGGAAAGGGCTAGATCTCAGACACCCACCCTCACCTCTGCCAGGTACCCTGTGAAGAAGGCAGGGGATGTGAGAATTTCCAGGGTGGGGTGAGGCTCGCGGGGTGTGGGGGGTTTCCGTGAAGTGGCACGCCAGGCTGCCCATGCAGAGTGCCCGGGGTCGTGCCAGGCCCAGAGTCGCCTACCAAATCGTGACATGTTTCAGGAAGCACTGGGGATGTGGCAATGACGAGGTGGACAGAGCCTGGCTTATGGGGCGCTTTGGTCCCTGTGGAGTAGAAGATGGACTCTGTACCAGCAGAGGGGTGGAGGAGACACAGAGGTGGAGGACTCGCTGCCAAGGCCCGTGGCTGGGGCAGAAGTGTGCGGAGCACCCTGGGTCCATGTGCCCAGGGCTGCTGCAGGCTCCAGCCGTCCTCTCACACCACCTCTGGGAACCTGCTGCTTTTCTCCCTCAGATGTGGAAGTTCACACAGAGCCGCTGGGTGGTGAGGAAGGAGGTGGCAGCAGTGACCAAGGTAAGTGACGTCCTCCCGAGCCCCGGGGCCCGCTTGCCAAAGGCCCCCAGGAGGGTGGGCCTCACTCGCTCCTCCCTGCAGCTCTGCGCGGAGGATGTGAAGGACCTGCTGGAGCACATGGCTGTGGTGAGGGTCAACAAAGGCTGGGAGTTCATTCTGCCCCACGATGGGGAGTTCATCAAGAAGCATCCAGATGTGGTTCAGCGGCAGCACATGCTATGGACGGGCATCCAGGCCAAGTAAGAGTTGCAGGGTGGGATGAAGGCAGAGCCAGGAGGCAGGCGAGAGCCACGGCCCTGAGCAGTTCTCCGTGCTGGTGGATAGCCCCCGAACCCTCCCAACACAGGACCCATACTGGTCACAGCCCCCAGTGAGCAGAGCTGCGAGTTCCCGTGGCCTTGGGAAGGGAGGGAGAGGCATCGGGCCCTGGCATCACCTGCCCTGGCCCAGCTCTGCTGCTGTCCAGGGACTACAGCGTCTGGGCTTCGAGGGCTTGAGCGTATTAAGCAGCAATCAGGGTCATGCCTTAGAGTTCAAATGCTTCTCTTTTCTTTCCAGGTTAGAAAAAGTCTATAATCTTGTGAAGGAGACCATGCCAAAGAAGCCAGACGGACAGGCAGGTGGGTGGGGCTTTGGGCCAGGTAAACCTAGCTCAGTCCTTCTGGCCCAGAATATAGGTCTTGGTGGGGATGTGTGGCTTTCGCTGTTCCCCTCCCTTCTTCCTTCCACAGTCAGCGGGGGGCAGCCCCTGAGGCCTGTGTCCTCCGGAGCTGGGTGTGGGCTCTGTCCAGTCTAGAGATTGGCGATGCCACTCCACACGTGGAACTTGACATACCACAGCCTCCTTCCTCCTGGAGGGGTAGCCCAGTCCCACCTGAGCCCGGTGTGGGAGAGAAAGCACTTGGCTCCTGACGTCAGCCCTTCACCCCACAGGGCCTGCGGTGCTGATCTCCGGGGAGCAGCGAGTCCAGGTAGCCAAAAGCAAGGCCCAGCAGAACCACGTACTTCTGGAGCGGGAACTGCAGCGGCGGAAGGAGCAGGTGCAGGGACCTGCAGTCCTGACCAGTGTGCAGATCAAGCAGGAGCCACTGAGTGAGGAGGGAGAGGATGAGGATGAGCAGGATGTGGAGGAGGAGGAGCCCATGGACACCACACCCAGTGGAGGTGGTGGCCTCAGCAACAGGCTGGCCAATGGGCTTCCTGCCGGGCGGGCTCTGGCCGGGGACAGCTTCAATGGGCACCCGCCCCCCGGCTGTGCCAGCACCCCCGTAGCCCGGGAACTCAGGGCCTTTGTGACGGCCACCTTTCAGAGACAGTTTGTGCTCACACTGAGTGAACTGAAACGCCTCTTCAACCTGCACCTGGCCAGCCTGCCGCCCGGCCACATGCTCTTCAGTGGCATCTCGGACCGCATGCTGCAGGACACAGTGCTGGCCGCGGGGTGCAAGCAGATACTGGTGCCTGTAAGTAGAGGCTGTGCCCGAGCACAGTGCATTGTGGGGGGTAGAGGGGTGTGGTGTTGATGGGCTTCTAGAAGCTCCACATGAGTGGGCAGCGCCCTCAGCACGTGTGTGGTGGCTACATGAGTACCTCAGTGGGGCTCCACATCCCCCTCTGAAGTGGGGTGCTGCTAGGTTTTGTGTCACAGGACTTTGGGAAGAACCACATGGGGCTTGAAGGGCGTGGCTCGCGGTGAGGGTTAGTGAATAGGCTCTTCTTGTGGAGATCTCACCTCCCGGGAAGCAAGTTAAGGGTTACTGCATTGCATGCTTCAGTGACCATGAATCAAGCCTTCTCCACAGCTTGGACGTGGGTCCTGGTGGGCCACTGGTACCCAGGCTTTTGTCCTGCCAGCCAGGAGGCCTGTAATGGCGGCATTTGGTGGAGCCCTGTGTGTGGATGTGGTCCTTTGGCAGGGATGAGGTGCCCAGCCATAGCCTAAAGGAGACCATGGTGGAGGCTTTCTCCTCCTAGGCACTACTCAGCCCTGGCAGCAAATGGGCTAAGGGGAGGCAGCCCACCTCTCAGATGAGGGAGAGTTGACGTGGATAGCGCCAGGGCCCGGTGACCCCTGTGGTACTCAAGGCCAGTGGGGAGCAGAAACTAGGGCAGGAGGCCCTGTGGATCCCAGGCCGGCCAGCCGCCTCCCGGGGCCTGGCCCTGTTGGCAGGGAGCCTCCTTGGCAAGGTCTCTAGAAGGTACTGAGATTTGGGGCCCAGCAGGTGGGTGTCGCTCTCTGCTGACCCTTCTGTGTGCGCTGGGCCGCATGAGGGCAGGGCATCAGCCTGATGTCTGTGAGTTGCCTGCCACAGGCACGGGCTGGGCAGGTGCGGAGGGTATGGGCTGCTCAGGTGTCCTGGCACTCTCCCCGCACCTGCGCATCCTCCTCCTTGGTTGGCCCGGTCTCTGCAGGGAGCCCCCAGGTCTTGACTGGCCAAGAGGCTTCTCTTTTTACATAAGAGAGGAAGCCTAGGAAAAGCAAGGAGACTCTCACTTTAAGCTGAGTGCGATAGCCTTGCTTGTGATCCCAGAATTGTAAGTTGGAAGCCAATTTGGGCTAAGGAAACCCTGTCTCAAAAAGAGGGCCACGTGGGGCTGGGAAGGTGGCTCAGTGGTAGAGCGCTTGCCTTGCATGCATGAGGCCCTGGGTTCGAATTCTCAGCACCACGTAAGCAAAAAGAAAAAAATCTGGGAAGTAGCGCTGTGGCTCAAGGGTAGAGCGCTAGCCTTGAGCTGAAGAGCTGAGGGACAGCGCCCAGAGTTCAAGCCCCACAACTGGACCCAAAAAAAAAAGAGGCACATGTGCCAGTGGCTCATACCTATAATACTAGCTGCTGAGGAGGCTGAGATCCAAGGATTAAAGTTGAAAGCCAGCCTATGCAGAAAAGTGAGATTCTTAGCCCCAGTTAACCATCACAAAGCTGGAAGTGGGGATGTGGCTCCACTGGAAGAGCACCAGCCTTGAATGAAAAGAGCTCAGGAACAGCACCCAGACCCCGAGTTCCAGCACCAAAAAACAAAACAAAACGCTACCCTGTTCTTCGTCAGCTGCACGGCCTTGGCTTGCCTTCTTCCTCTTGGAGACATGGGCTCAGCAGTACTCTGGTACTGCATGGTTTCTTATGATTAATTGATACTGTATAAAGCCCACATCAGCGTTTCCAGAACTGTGGCTACTCATGGTTTGGGGAAACCCCTCCCCCCGTTTTTTTCTTCTCCCCTCTGTAGGTCAGGTCTGTGCCACCCCTTTCCCAGTCCACCTGTGGACCCTGCCGAACCCAGTGGCCTGGGGGACTCCAGAGTGAGGCGGGGCCTCTGGGCCTTGCATGGTCCTCAGGGAAATGCAGCGATGGTCTGGCCCTTCAGGGTAGAAGGCTGTAGGCAGGGTTGAGCTCGTGACCGTTGGTAGGAATCTGAAGCTGGCTGCCTCCATCCGGGGCCATGGGGGGGCGTCGCGCTCGCCTGGTGGCCAGTGAGCTGCAGGGCTGGGCTTGGAGCACAGCTTCCCAGGCTGGGGGCGGGGGGCGGGCAGGGCAGTGGGGCTGCATGGCCGACAAATGACCAACTCACACTTGGGCCTGGGCCAGTTTCCCCCACAGAGTGCTGCTTCCCCGGACGAGCAGAAGGTGTTCGCCCTCTGGGAGTCTGGAGACATGAGTGATCAGGTGAGGCAACCTTTGCTTGTCTTCCTGGGAGTCGGGGCGGGGCTGTACCCCGTCGTTCTGGCTGTCAGCCTTCCCGGCCACTCTACCGCTCCAGCGAGGCCAGCCACGGCAGGAAGCAGACCTTGTGATCCTGAACGCCAAGGGTCACATGCAGTAGATGCACAGTTGAACAAATGAAGTGGGTTTCTGGGACGCACCTAGCGTTGGGTGGCACTGGCAGTGGGTCGCGTAGCAGCCTCCACACAGCTCCTCTGGGGCAGGGACACCCACGGGGTTTTGTAGCCTGGGAGCAGAGAAATGTTCTCAGGAGCTGCTGGCTGTGGGATTCTAAAGCGTTCCTCTGCAGGTCCCAGGCTTGGATTTTAAGTTAGAGAAGTTGATTATTTTAACGAGCCACATCTTGGCAAGTGTTCAGAGAACAGAAATGTGAATTCAATAGTGGCTCTGTGTTTGTAGCTATGGAGCCTGAGCCACCCCCATTCCCCAACCCTGCCCCAAGTTTTATTGATCTAAAGATAACTTTTCTGAACGTGAAAGGTTGGCTGAAGAGAGTGACTTAATAAATTTAAAGCACTCATTTCAAATAGTATTTTATAGTCCTGAGGGGTGTGTCTGTGTGTGTGCGTGTGTGCACGCACGCACACATGCACGTGCGTACATGTACGTACATGCACCTGTACTGGGCTTGAACTCGGAGCCTGGGGGGCTATGTCTAAGCTCCTTTTTGCCCAAGGTTAGGGTTAGTGCTCTCTACTGGTTGAGCCATGGCTTTACTTCCAGTTTTTTGGTGGTTAACTGGAGATACGAGTTTCATGGATTTTCCTGACCAGGCTACCTTTGAACTTCAGGTCTCAGTCTCCTGAGTAGCTAGAATTACAGCCAGGAGCTACTGGTGCCCAGTGGGTATTGGTTTGGGGTATAAGGCATTCTTCAGCCTTCTGTTTCTTAGATGTGGTGGTAATGTGGCTACCCTTGCTCGTTAGACTCCTCTCTCAGGGTTTGTTCTGGAAGTATGTCCATACTGTTTGTCCTCTGGGTCCTTCTGCCCCTCTCTTGTTCGTGTATGCATCAACCCTGACCAGGGTCTGAAGCAATGGCAGTTGGGGAGACGTGCTTATCTTTGGTTAGGGGAGGTGGGTGAGGGCTGTTAGTAGAGACTGTGCTGGGTATCTTGGGGAGGTTCACTTTGGGAGCACTGTTTCCTGTAATAACACATCTCTACTACTAAAGCATCGACAGGTTTTGCTTGAAATTTTTTCCAAAAATTACCGGGTGCGCCGGAACATGATCCAGTCTCGGTTGAATCAAGAGTGTGGAGAAGATCTAAGCAAACAGGAAGTGGATAAAGTGCTGAAGGTATGTCCACCACTCACGCATTGTCATACCTGTGGCCTGGGCTCAGTCACTGGCAGCACAAGGTTGCCAGCTGTGTGGCAAGTACCAGAGTTCCACTGGGTGTGTATTACGTCAGCTGCTCTGGCAGTCAACAGCTGCTGGTGGGTAGGCATTGTGCATTGAGCATGTGGATGGGGGGTCACCCTCTCAGAACAACACATGCATTAGAACCCTGACTCCATCCTTGCAGCTTACACCATTTCCCATTGATGCCACAGGCTTCACAACTGTGGTGTAAGCTTTCAAGAGACCTATGTGTGTGTTAGGGCTTAGACTCAGGGTCTAGTTGCTGTTTCTCAGATTTTTTTGTTCAAAGCTATAGTATTCTATCACTTGAACCACAGCTCCATTTCTGGCTTTTGCTGGTCAATTGAAGATAAGGGTCTCATGGACTTTTCTGCCCAAGTTGTCTTTGAACTTTGGTCCTCAGGTCTCAGCCTCCTGAGTAGCTAGGATTACAGACCAGAGTTACCAGTACCAGCATAGAATCCTTTTTATGGGTGTGCCATTCATGAGGTTTGGACTCCACTTCTGCTCTCTGATGGTTAATCAACCCTCAACAAACTTTTCTAAATGACTCATCATTTTGAGTACCTCTGGTCTGCATTGTTTCTTTAGGAAAAAGAAAAGAAAATTTCCTTCTAATTCCTTCTCATTAGAATCTATAGGTTCCTCCATTTGCCATCTTTTTTTTTGGTGTTCTTCAGCTCAAGGTAAACACTCTACCACTTGAGCCACAGCGCCACTTCCGTTTTTTTTTTCTCATGGTTAATACTCACGCAGACTTTCCTGCCCTGGCTAGCTTTGAATGATTGCCCCCGCCCTTTTTTGTGTGTTTGTTTCTGGTCAGTTGTGGAGCTTGAACTCTGGGCCTGGGCTCTGTCCTTCAGCTCTCCAGCTCAAGGCTAGCGCTCTGCCACTTGAGCCACAGCAGCACTTCTGGTTTTCTGTTGATTAATTGGAGATCAGAGTTTCACAGACTTTCCTACCCTGTCTGGCTATGAACCATGAGCTTTAGATCTCAGCCTCCTGAGTAGCTATGATATAGGTGTGAGCCACTGGTGCCTTTTTTTTTGGGGGGGGGGTCTGGTCATGGGGCCCGAACTCTGGGCCTGGGCGCTGTCCCTCAGCTCTTCAGCTCAAGGCTAGCGCTCTACCACTCGAGCCACAGCGCCACTTCCAGTTTTTTTCTTTTTGCTTATGTGGTGTTGAGGAATCGAACCCAGGGCCTCAGGCATGCAAGGCAAGCGCTCTACCACTGAGCCACCTTCCCAGCCCCAGGTGGTGCCTAACTTTTATCCCTGTATTTGACCTGTTACCTTGAACACTAAAGGCACTGAATTCTGGTTAATTAAGGTCTTTGTTCTGGTTAATTTAGCAATATTTGATATTTATAAAGCACATTTATTTTGTAGTTCTTGTTAAAATATCCTAAGACAAAGGCACCAAGCCTCAGAGAAGAGAGGATATTTACTGCAGCAGCATACTTAGCTTATCATGTGTCACATTTATTCTACCCAGGAATCACACATCTGCCCCCATCCCTCTGGACATACAGACAAGTTTTCTTTTCTGCCAGGATCTGTCCTTTAACCTGTTTCTCTTCTTTCCTGTAGGACTGCTGTGTAAGCTATGGAGGCATGTGGTACCTTAAAGGGACAGTACAGTCTTGACAATAGTAGCAGACCCCTAACCCAACCAATAGCCAAGCCAAGGAAGGGTGGCGGAGCCGGGCATAGAGCCTCCACTTGCCTGAGAAGACACAGAGCAGTAGGCACTGCCCGCCTCATGGCCTGCGGCCCTGCCCTGCCCAGCCCAGCGGAGAACAGCAGGGTCGGCTTCAGTGAGATCGTGCCCAGCGGAAACCAGCTGGACCTCTGCAGTACAATTTGAAGTTCCTCATGTATTGTGCTTATTATTTGGTTCATTCTCCTAATAAAGAGAGTGTATGCTGACTGGGGCAGGATGATGAAAATCATGGTTTCATATTTTCCTTTTCAAACTTAATTGCCAACAAAGTACAAGTTATGTTTACAAGATGAAGAGAAAAAAAAAAACCTCAAGGTTTTTGTATTTAAAAGTCTACAAGCCAATATCTAATCTTGCTAAGACTTCTGCCAATTTCATTAAACCAAATTGAATGGTTTCCTGGTTGGGTTTCGGTGACCGTGTTACCTTTTACAACACCTACTTTACATCACAGTCTCAGCTGTTTACAAAATTAGGATCAGACCATCTCCTCGAAATGTTTGCACAAAGAAGGAAACAAAACCAGGTAAGTGTGGAGCGGTATCAAGTGAGCTTATCACACTTTGATGTAAAAAAATTTCTATTTTGTGTATTTTAAAAATAAATGCTGACACTAAACTGGCATCTTGGTGCTGCTGTCATTTCGGGGGTACCCTTGAGACATTAGTGTACTATTGAGAGACCTAGGAGTAGTTTGAAGGCCTGTGGACTGTATCGGCCTGTAACAGTAGAAAACAGGTTAAATTCACATGTACTTCAGTCTCCTATCAAACCCCAGATGTAATTTTAAAACCAACTTTTTTTTTTTTTGCCAGTCATGGTGCCTGAACTCTAGGCCTGGGCACTGTCTGTCCCTCAGCTCTTCAGCTCAAGGCTCTACCACTTGAGCCATAGCACCACTTGCTTATGTGGTGCTGAGGAATTGAACTCAGGGCCTCATGCATGCAAGGCAAACACTCTACCACTGAGCCAGCCCCTAAAAAACAAAACTTTTTTGCATTGCTCTCTGTGTGAAGTCCTTCAAGTAGAACGTTTGCATTTGCATTCATGTTAGCATTCCTGTTAGGCCCTGACCACAGTGTTAAGAGGTGGCTTGTCTTTGGGACAGCATGGGCACCAGCAGAGCCTCATACTAAGAGGAAGGAAGGCAGTGAACACTTGCAGGTGGAATGTATAGAAATAATAACTGAACCGGAGGGTTGAGGAATTGGAGAGATAAAGGCCGGAGCAGAGCCTAAGGTTGTTGGTCCACAGGATGACTGCCTTAAGGGGAGAATTAAATACATGTAATAGAACAAAAGATGACCAACTTTCTTGACATAAATTTTGTGTGTGTGTGCTGGTCCTGGGACTTGAACTTGGGGCCTGGGTGCTGATCCCTGAGCTTTTCTTGCTTGAGGCTGGAGCTTTATCACTTGAGCCACAGTTCCTTTGTTAGGTGGTTAAGTGGAAAGAAGAGCCTCAGGGACTTTACTGACCAGGCTAGCTTAGAACCTCGATACTCAGCATGAGCTGCCAGTACCCAGCTTGACTAAATTGTTAAAGCAAGATCCTTGGTAAATAGGACTGACAAACATGGCACAATTAAATATTCTGAATACACCACAGCTGTTAATTGTAAAACATCGACTTTTTTTTTAGATATTTATCGAGAATAATAAAAGGTACTCTTCATGAGACTTCAACAAGACACGTGAACCGATCATCCTCTTTATATACAATAGCTTGGAAAAGATGTGTGCTTACTGGGGCTTGAACTCAGACCTTGGGTGTTGCCCTTTCTTACTTGCTCAAAGCTAGAACTCTCCCACTTGAGCCACAGCTCTACTGCTGGCTTTTTGCTGGCTAATTGGAGATCAGTCTCCAGGAGTTTCTTGCCCAGGCTGGGTTCAAACCCTGGTTTTCAGATCTCAAGTCTCCTGAGTAGCTAGGATTACAGGTGTGAACCATCACCCAGTTCAGCCAAGATCTGAAAAGTGTTTAAAAAATGTTGACTCACAGGATAAAAAAAATAAATGTACTTGAACAAATGCAAAGCCCTCCTTTATGGGCAGAAGTCTGTATACATTTATGTTCACCCCAAAAGCCAAGTGCGGCGGCTCACCCCTGTAGTCCTAGCTACTGACTAGGCCAAGATCTGAGGATTGCGATTGGAGGCCAGCCCAGGCAGAGAAATCTGATACTCTATCTCCAATGAACCATCTCAGAGCTAGATATAGTAGTGGGGGTTGTGGATAGAGCACCATTCTTGAGCATAAGAGCTCAGGGACAGCACTGGCACTGAGTTCAAGCCCCAGGATGAGAACAAAAATAATACAAGCCAGGCACCAGTGCCTCATGCCTGTAATCATAGCTATTCAGGACTCAGATCTAAGAGTATCAGCTTGGGCAGAAAAATCCTGGAGACAGCTCTAATTAAACAGCAAAAAGCTGGAAGTGGGGGAGTGGCTCAAGTGGTAGAGCACCAGCATTAAGCCTAAAGCACTCAGGCCTCGAGTGTGAGTCCCAGTGTTGTCAACAAAAAATATGCAATCTCAGGGAGCTTTCCAGCCCTGAGAGAGGGTGAGCTTACACTAACAAGCCGCAGGCCTATCCTCGTTCCCATAGATAGCTTTATTTGGCGCTTAGAAAAATATATACAACCATCAGGACCTCAGTTCTCTTAAATATTTGTCTTAAATTAGAAGTATGCGAGCGCGCGGGTGAGCAGGCGTCGGGGTCCCCGGAGTGCTGCGGGAGCTGGAGCGCGCAGGCGCAGGTGCAGGTGCGCGCGGGCGCGGGAGCGCGCAGGCGCCGCCGGCCAGGCCGCTCTCCTTCGCTCCAAGGCCGGCAATGGCCTTCACGCCTCTCCTCAGGGCTGGGTCTGTTCTGGGGCTTGAACTCGGGGCCGTGCTTGTCCCTTAGCTAACATCTACACGTGAGGGGCGGGAGAGCCTCCCCGGCGAGGCTGACGTTCTTCGCAGTGCGGTGAGTTCACAGTGTGAACCTTCCCCGCGGCGGCGGCGGCCGCAGGGCGGGGCTAGAGCGGGGCGCGGGGCGGGGCTAGAGCGCGGCGCCGGACTGCGGCTGCGCGGGGGACGGCTGCGCCGACGGCGGCTGCGCCGACAGAGACCGGTACTTGGTTCTCTGCTCGTCGATCTCCTGCTTGGTCTTCTTGATGCAGCTGAAGATCTCCTGGAAGAGCGCCTTGTACTCGGGCGGCGTGCCGGGGCTCGGGGGGCCGCGCGGGGGCTCCGGGGCGCCGGCGGCCGGCTCCCTGGCGGCCGGGGCCCGGGAGGAGGTCTGCACGGCCTTGTGAGACAGCGAGTCCGGCTCGGGCTGGCACCTGCGGAGCAGCGCCTCGTACTTCTCCTTCAGGGCGCTGTACTGCGAGTCCACCTCGTGCAGCAGGGAGACGCCCCTCTGCCGCACGGCCTTGGCCCGGCGGATGCACGTGTGCTCGTGGCCGCTGGCCGCGTCGGCGCCGGCCGCGCTGCTGCTGAGGACCGTCTCGCTGCTGCTGCGCTTGAGGGGCCGGCGCGGCGCCTCGGGGGTGCCCAGGAAGATCTCCTCCAGCAGGCTCTGGCCGGGCTCCTTGAACGGCACGAACAGGGCGTCGGGGACCAGCTTCTCCACCCCGCCCGTGAAGGGGTGCTCGGCGCGCAGCCGCTGCCGCATGTCGGCCACCTCGGCCTCCAGCTCGAGCGCGCGCGCGCGGCAGGCGTCGGCGCCGCGCAGGCGCTGCTCCAGCTCGCGGTTCTCGGCCAGCACCAGGCCCAGCTCCTCCTCCAGCGCCGCGCGCTTGCGCCGCTCGGCGCCCAGTTGCGCCTGCAGCGCCGCCACCGCCCGCTGCAGGTGCGCGTTCTCCTCCTCCTCCGGGCTCTGCTGGCTCTGCAGAGACGCGATCTTCTCGGCGAACACGTGGTCGTACACGAAGTGCCTGCGGGGGGGGGGGACGGGGTGTGACCACAGGGCCCCCCCTACTGTGTGCACCCCCCACCCCCGGGAGGCTGGGAAAGACACGGCCATGAAAAGTACCACAAGCCGGGCATCGCTGGCTCACACCTTTAATCCTGGCTGCGCGGGAGGCTGAGACCTGAGCATCGAGCTTCAAGGCCAGCCCAGGCGAGGAAAGGTTGTGAGACTCTTACTCCAATTAACCATAAAATGCTGGAAGCGGCGCCGGGGCTCAGGCGGCAGAGCAAGCCTTGAGCTTTTAGAAGGCCCCGGGGCCCAGAGTTCAAGCCACAAGACCGGCACACACAGACTGGTTCGTGCCTACAGGCCTGACCGCTCAGAAGGCTGAGATCTAGAGGACTTGAGTTTGAGGCTGAAAAGTTTAAGACTCCATCCCCAAAGGAACCAGCAAAAAAGCCAAACCACCATGTGGCCTTGAGTTTAAACCGGAGCCCTCCACTTCCAAAAAGATCTAAATGCAACCAAATTATAAAGGCGTTGTTTTTCAGTCAAACCATCTGTCTGCCTAGGTATTTTTTTTTTTTGGTTTGGGGCTGAAAGTCAGGGCCTCATGTTCTCACGTTTTCACTCAAGGCTGGCATTCTACCACTTGAGCCACAGCTCCACTTCCAGCTTTTTGCTGGTTAATTGGAGCTGCATCTGCCAGGGCTGCCTTCAAACCGTGATCCTGAGAACCTGGCCTCATGAGTAGCTAGGATTACAAGGTTGGTGTTTTTTTTGGTCGGTTATGGGTCTTGACCTCTGGGCCTGGGCGCTGTCCCTCAGCTCTTCAGCTCAAGGCTAGTGCTCTACCACTTGAGCCACAGCGCCACTTCCGGCTTTTTCTGTTTATGTGGTGTTGAGGAATCGAACCAGGGCCTCATGCATGCGGGGCAAGCCCAGGGGCTACCACGGAGCCAACTTCCCAGCCGCAGGATTACAGGTTTGAGCCACCAGTGTCCCCACCTTGCCTGGAGTTTTGTTTCTCCTGAAATGTCACACTAATGTGAAACACACCCCAAAATCTATCTTCTCAAGAAGAATTTCTAAAATGAAACTTAGGATTTAGCACATTAAATGCTCGAGTCTCCCCCAAAGGAGTTCCCACCCACGCCAGCAGCCAGGCACGGGCTTGCGGGGTGTGCGGGGCAGCCCGCCCCGCCCGCCCTCTTACTGGCGCAGGTCGTACAGCTCCTTCAGACAGGCGAAGGCCGGCGCCGCCCTCGCCTCGCTCGGCCTCGGCCTCTGGCCTTGGCTCGAAGTCTTCAGCTCCTCCACTTGGCCCTGGAGGTGGTCGATGTTGGTTTGGAGGCCTTCGATGGTTTCCGTCAGGCTGTGTGTAAGGAACGACACCAGCTGATGGGGGCGTGTCGTATTAGAAGAAGAGCAGAAGCAACTAGGGCAGATCTGCGGCAAGACCCACGGACGGCGCTTTCCCGCTGGGCAAGGGCTCCTATTTAATCTCCACTCTCCAAAAGCCCGAATTTCAGTGCCCCCTCTCCCCCACCTTGGACCCATGCCCTCCGCAGCCACAGCACGGACCTCCCCGCACCGCCGCACCCACTGGGGTCTGGAAAGCTGACCTCAGGATCTTCTGCTGCGAGGCCTTGCTGTCGGCCACCAGCTTCTGGTTGGTCTCCTCCAGGTCCCGCGCCGTCACGTCCAGCTGCTCGTACACCTTGGCGTGCTGCTCGTTCATCTGCCGCAGAAGCTCCACCTGCTTGCTCAGGTACTGCAAGAGACCAGCGCACGCTGGCGAGGCGCCCCGACGCCAGGCCTCTGCCCCCCAACACCGGCGAGGGCCGCCTGCGGCCCCCAGAAGCCGCCGCTCCAAGCTCGGCCTGCTCCCAGCACTGCGGCTCGCGCACCTGCCCCGAAGGCCCCATGGCTGTAGCGCACGCCTGTAATGCCAGCTACTCAGGAGGCTGAGATCGGAGGGTCGTGGTTCAAAGCCAGCCCCCGGCAGGGAAGGTTGTGAACCTCCCAATTCATCACCAAAAAGCAGTTAGTGGGGCTGTGGTTCAAGTGGTAGAGTAGTAGCCTTGAGGGAAAAAGCTAAGGGACAGTGCCCAGGTCCTGAGTTCAAGCCCCAGGACTGGCAAACAAAAAAGAAAAAGTTTTACTACAAGCAAAGTGTGGTAGCACGTGTCATTAATCCCAGTTCAAAAGCTCAAGGCCAGCCAGGGCTACATTTCTAAACCCGTCCCCCCCCCAAAAAAAAATCAAACAACAAAATAGTTTTCCTGGCAGAGGTCATACAGCTCCTTGAGACAGGTACTGATGACAGAACCTGACCTCCAGAGGCTTCTGCCAGCCAGGCCCTCAGCTGAGTCTTGTTCCTGTCACCCAGAGAATTCCAAGGGTTTTGGGAGCTCAGTGCTACGAATCAGGACAAAAAACAAATATAAGTGTGTGTGTCTTGAACTCAGGGCCTGGGCGCTAATCGTGAGCTCTTTTGCTCAAGGCTTACTCTACCACTTGAGCTACATCGCCACTTCCAAATATACAATTCTTATTCTATAACATCAACACAGGTTTTCTTGTTTTTGTTTGCCAGTCCTGGGGCTTGAAACCAGGGCCTGGGCACTGTCCCTGAGCTTCTTTTGCTCAAGGGTGGCACTCTACCACTTGCGCCACAGCGCCACTTCCGGGTTTTTCTGTGAATGTGATACTGAGGAATCGAACCCAGGACTTCATGCATGCTAGGCAAGCACCCTACCACTAAGCCACATCCGCAGCCTCTCACAGGTTTTTTTATTGGTCGATTGTGGGGCTTGAACTCTGGGCCTGGGCGCTGTCCCTCAGCTCCCCCGGCATGCACTGCGCTGCAGGGCTGATGTCACAAAGCATACAACACAGAAAGATCCCATTCGAAAGGAAAATCTAACCCTAATGGAGAAGGGAAAGTCTAGGAAGGCGAGGGAGGGGATGAGAACATAGCACAATACAACTTACCAGGATGGGAGGGGGGAGGAATGGGTGAGGGGGTGAATTCAGTATGCACCTAGTGTATGTATGGAAACGTCACAGTGAAACCCCTCGTGTTATAAATGTGAACTCAGGAAGGAAGGAAGGGAAAAAGAGAAGAAAAAGCAGGCACCAGTGGCTGTAATCCTAGCTACTCAGGAGGCTGAGATCTGAGGATCACGGTTCAAAGCCAGCCCAGGTAGTAAAGTCCATGAGATTCTTTATCTCCAGAAGTGGCACTGTGGCTCAAAGTGGTAGAGTACTAGCCTTGAGCTAAAAAGTTCAGGGTCAGTGCCCAGGCCCCAAGTTTAAGACCCAGGACCAGCACCCCCAACAACAACAACAACAACAAAAAGGCTAGAAAAATATGCCCAAAGTTTAAACCAAAATACCATACTTAACAGAAATAGGGACTAAAGTGGAGAATTTCTGATGATTTTTACTTGAAAATACTCCTTTTTCTTTTTTTCCCTCCTCCATGAGGCATGCTAGGCACAGGAGAAATACAGATAGTGGATCTAAGGAATGCCATGCTGTCCTCATCGCCATTTGGGCATCTTAATGGATGATGGGGAATTTTCACCCCGTTCCAAGAACTTCAGAGGAGATATGACTTGCTTTGCTCTGCAGCTGGGTGGTGGGATTTTGTTAAGCAATACAGAGGTGATGTTCTTTGAATTGCAGGTGTGTCACAAGTTGTTTAGCTCCAGGAAAGTTTTGCACCAGAGAACACCTGCCCTCGGTTGCCCTTGATTGTTCCCCCTGGATAGCTTGCTCCCCGTAGAACATGCTTTGCTAGTCCCCGTACCAGGCGGCATCTGCCTGTGCGGGCTTTGCCTTTATGAGCTCTGTGCTAACCTTGGGCGCTGCAGGTTCTTTGGGACGCTAGTCTGCCTGCGATCGCTGGCTCTCTAATGAAGACTCCAGCTTCCACCTCTGAAGAGGTGGCTTCTCTGTATCTCGCTGAGTGAGCTTCTGGAAATGCAGTGACTTAAGCAGAAGTTAATGTCTCTCTGCCCGAGAAACCTGTCACAGGGTTCATTCCTGGTGCAGGTTCACGGGCAGTGGAAGCTGCCCTGATGCCCCGCCCTCCTCAGGCCATCCCCAATCCCAGCCAGGTTTCTGTGGAGGACACGCCCACCTCAGAGAGAAGAGAGTGTGGGCATGGCTGATGCTCACTAACAGACTGAGGATTAACTTGAACACTCTTACTGCAGTTAGATGTAACTCTTCACTCCCTCGCGGTAACGCCAGGCGCTTTGTTTTGTTATGTTCTGAGACCAGGTCTGACTACGCAGCCCAGACTGCCTCCCACTCGCCATCTGCCTGCCTCGGCCTCTCCAGTGCCAGGATTAAGGGTGTATGTCACCACACCTGCTTCTAACACACTTCTTTTGCCAAGAACCAGACTGATATTTGGTGGGCTTTTGCTTGGTGTTGAAAGAAATCTTTAGGCCTTTTTTTTTTTTCTCCCAAGCCCAGTTACATGGCTGGGTGGCAGTACATTCAACCAACCCTTAGCCTCTTTTTTTTTTCCCTTGGCCGGGGTGGTAGGTGTGTGTGTGGGGGGGTCCAGTCGTGGGGCCTGAACTCTGGGCCTGGGCGCTGTCCCTCAGCTCTTCAGCTCAAGGCTAGGGCTCTACCACCTGAGCCACAGCACCACTTCCGGCTTTTTTCTTTTTGCTTATGTGGTGCTGAGGAATTGAACCCAGGGCCTCATGCATGCAAGGCAAACGCTCTACCACTGAGCCACCTTCCCAGCCCATCCCTTAGCCTCTTTGACCATAACTTTCTCATCTGAAGGCTGATGGAGCCAAACACGCTCAGGAGAATTCGCCCCATTGGTCAGACCTGTCACTTCACAACACCTTGTGAGGTCTGGACTGGACCCAGTCATTAGACATTTGATTTATAAAGTTTCTAAGCCAGGCACTGGTGGCTCATGCCGGTAATCCTAGCTCTTCAAAAGACTGAGATCTGAGGACAGTGGTTCAAAGCCAGCCAGAGCAGGGAAGGCCGTGAGTCTCTTATCTCCAAGGAACCACCAGAACACCAGAGGTGGCGCTGTGGCTAAATGTGGTAGAACACTAGGCTTGAGCAAAAAAACTCAGGGACACTGCCTAGGTCCTGAGTTCAAGCCCCATGACTGACAGAAAAATAAGTAAACCAATAGGTAAATAGTTTCTACAGGCAAGCATGGTGGCGCTTTCCTCCTCACCACCCCGAGTATCCACTGGAGACGGGGGCGGGGGGGGGGCAGGGTCCTACCTTGCTGCTTAGAGCTATGTAAACGTTGGCAAGAACCTGGTTTTCCTGACCTTTTTTTCAATCAGGATCTCATGGGGCTGTGGCTGTGGAGATTAAAAATATATGTGGGGGAGACACATATGTCCTATGTGTGACCCTAAAATATGTCCCTGGCACTGTTGAGGGGAGGGCGACGGAGACAAAGGCTCCCCTCCCCCTGCCAAGCTAGACAAAGGTCACCCTGTGGGGCAGGGCAGGGCAGAGGCCAGCGTGGAGGAATCCAAGCTAATCAGCTTACCCAGACTCTCCCTCCACCCTGCCCCTACTGCTTAGCCTTCCCATAAGCTGCTACCCCCACAGGTCCAAAGGCCTTGCTACACCTTGTCACTTGTCTGAAGAATGTATTTCTCTTCAGAAGAGATCCTAACACCAGGGAGGCAGAGACAAGGAGGATCATCAGTTGGAGGCCCACTAGGTACTAGAGGGCCAACTGGATCTCCCTCCTCCGCCCTTTCCTCCTGTGTATGTGTGTGGGGGGGGAGGGGAGGGAGGTACTAGAGCTGGAAGTGGATTTCATGTGCCAAGTATGTTCGGCGGCAGGTCTGCTGCTCTGACGCTCAATCCTCACCATTCTCTTCTTTGGCCTTAGCTTGGTTACAGTTATTCACTTTGCTTTTTATTATAACAGAATGCTTTCTCATGTTTTTTTTTTTTTTTTGCCTTTTTTTTTTTAATGCTTGAACTCAGGGCCTAGGCACTGCCCCTCACGTTTTGTGTTCAAGGTCAGCACTCCACCACTTGAGCCACAGCTCCCCTTCCAGCTATTTTTGGTGGTTAATTGGAGATAAAAGTCCCATGGGGGTTGGGAAGGTGGCTCAGTGGTAGAGCGCTTGTCTAGCATGCATGAGGCCCTGGGTTTCATTCCTCAGTACCACATACACAAAAAAAGCCGGAAGCGGCGCTGTGGCTCAAGTGGTAGAGTGCTAGTCTTGAGAAATGCAAGTTCAGGGACAGTGCCCAGGCCCTGAGTTCAGTCCCCAGGACTGGCCATGGACTTCCTTGCCAGGCTGGCTTCAAACCATGAGTCTCACATCTCAGCCTCCCATCTAGCTGGGATTACAGGTGTGAGCTGCTTACTGGAACAGGGCTCCATCACCAAGCTCTAAAAATTATCTACACAGGGCTGGGGAGGTGGCTCAGTGGTAGAGCGCTTGCCTTGCATGCCTGAGGCCCTGGGTTCGATTCCTCAGCACCACATAAGCAAAAAGAAAAAAGCCGGAAGTGGCGCTGTGGCTAAAGTGGTAAAGCGCTAGCCTTGAGCTGAAGAGCTGAGGGACAGCGCCCAGGCCTAGAGTTCAGGCCCCACGACTGGACCCCCCCCCCCAAAAAAAAATCTACACAGGCACCAGAGGCTCACGCCTGTAATTCTAGCTACTCAGAAACTGAAATCTGAGGTTCATAGTTCAAAGCCAACCCTGGCACAAAAGTCTGTGAGACTCTTATCTCCAATTAACCACCAGAAAACTGGAAGTGAAGTTGTGGCTCAAGTGGTAGAGTGCTAGCCTTGAGCTGAAGAGCTGAGGGACAGTGCCCAGGCCCAGAGTTCAAGCCCCAGGACCAACCAAAACAAACAAACAAAAAATCTGCACAGGCTGGGAATGTGGCTTAGAGGTAGAGTTTGCCTAGCATGTATGAAGCCTTGGGTTCGATTCCTCAGTACACATAAACAGAAAAGGCCAGAAGTGGAACTGGGTATCAAGTGGAGAGTGCTAGCCTTGAACAAATGAAGCTCAGGGACAGTGCCCAGGCCCTGAGTTCAAGCCCCAGGACTGGCAAAGAAAAAGAGAAAGAACCAGAAACAATGTCAAATTCAGGCTGTGGAAATCAATTAATATGCCAAGTTAAGTACCAAGAGGCCACTGAAAGAAAAAAAATCTTGTTTAATATATAAACCCTGTAATAAAAAATACAGTGAACTCTTTCAAGAACGTGTGCTATTGAGGTGTTAGAGGACTTTGTTTTCTGGATAATCTGGAGAATGGCCAGGCGCCTGTTTCATCTGGCAGGAGTTATAATCTCACTATATTAAATCAAAACTAATCAGAAAAACCCTTCTCCAAGACTCAGTTATATGTGACCCCCACCCTCCCGCCCCAGCCAGGGGCCGAACTTGGCTAGAAAAGCTACCGCTGTGTGAGCCAGCCCTGACGAGGGCGACCCGGCCTCTACGCCCCAGGCTGGGCCCTTCGGCTTGGCCTGAGTCAGGCAGGACTGTTTTGCTGACTGTGGAAGGAGCTGAGCACCTTCTTCTCTTCTCCACACGAGCGCCGGCGCTCTGCTGCTCGCTCAGCTCAGAATCTTTGGCAAACAGCTCAAAGGAATCTGACCCTCCATGCTGAGGAGGGAAAGGAAACAGTTCAAACCTAACCGCGGAAGAAGAGGGATGTGAGTGAGGCGGCAGGAACATGGACAAAAATGCTGACTTAATGGCCAGATATCAAAGTCTAGAACATCAGTATCGCGCTGTGTAGAACTTTGCACGGGATACCACCTCATCTGAGGGTACAAGGTTCTGTTACAAGTCGAAAACAGGCCCCCTGGAAGAGGGGGACCAATGGGAAAGAAATGCCAACAGGATTGCTCAACACCTGTTCACGCCAGGCTCTTCCTGGGACTCTTAACCTGGAACACAGGAACAGAAACACATAACCCAATCTAAAGACATAAGGGCCAAGCATGGTGGTATATACCTGTAATCCTGGCTACTCGGGAGACAGTTTGGAAGATGGAGGCTCAAAGAGAGCCCAGGTAAAAGTTAGTTAGATCCTAACTCAACAAACTAGCTGGGGGTGATGGCACATGCCTCTCTGGTCCTAGGGTTGAGAAATGACTGGGCAAAGGCTCAAGACACTTCTTGAAAGACAGACTAAAACTTGAAGGACTGAGGATGTGGTTCAAATGACAGAGTAACTGCCTAGCAAGCAGGAGCCCAGAGTTCAAGCTCTAGTCCTGGGAGGGGGGTGGGGGTGGGGAGGGAGGGCTTGCAGGGAATTTGGATTATCTTTAAAACAAGGATTAAAACCCAAATCCTCGGAACAAACTTTTCTTATAAACCTTGAAAGAAAAAAAAAAATCTCTTTCTCCTGATTAAAGTACCATTATTTCTCCTGTAGGAAATCTTAGGGGTGGGGAGCATGAATAGGAAAATGAAGCTACCCCCATCCTAATCAGACATGGAAATTCTCCAGCTATTTGCAAATGATATTGAGGGCTTGTGCCTAAATCTTCGAACACGTACAACATTGCTCCAGAAAAATCTCCTGTGATGAAACCCCATGATTTAGGACTTGTAGGAAGAGTGTTTGAGCTATCTAGTTTCTGTTTTCAACAAGCTTTTTGTTTGGTATGTTTTTGAGACATGCAGGGTCTTACTATGCAGCTCAGGCCAGCCTCAAACTCAAGACCCTCCTGCTCAGGTTCCTAAATGCAGAGACGACAGGTGTGCACCTGTACCCTCTGTCAATTACCTACTGTGTCCAAAGACCCCAAGAATAAGCACAGCCGCAGCGCCAATGTTGTGGGGAATGGTGAGAAAGCAGAACATAGAAGCATTAAATGTTTTACAATTCCCAGAAAGGTCCTTCAGGCAGTCTAGCATAACAGGGAGGCTGAAGGGGCACACGACTCCCTTTGTACAGGGCTGAGGAGCAGTTGCGGTAGGCGCATGCGCGAGAAGCAAGGCTTCAAGCAGCCTCCACCACCACAGGCAAGTGGCATCTGGCCTCAGGAATCTCCACAGCTTCCATTCTCCCCTCCCTCTCCCAGCCAGGCCAAATCTTACTCTGGATTCTTTTTTTGGGGGGAAGGGGTCGTCGTGGGGCTTGAACTCAGGGCCTGGGCGCTGTCCCTGTGCTTTTTTGCTCAAGGCTAGCGCTCTACCACTTTGAGTCACAGCGCCACTTCCAGTTTTTTAGTGGTTCATTAAAGAGGAGAGGCGCATGGACTTTCCTGCCCGAGCTGGCTTTGAACCGCGATCCTCAGATCTCAGCCTTCTGAGTAGCTAGGATGACAGGCGTGAGCCACCAGCGCCCGGCCTTACTCTGTATTAGTGAAAACAGAACTTAAGATGTTTAAATTAACCCTGAATAAAAGTCAGATGGACACAGGCTTCTCTGAAGCCAGGGAGATGATTACTTTCAACGGGGTCTCTCATCTTTTCCTTTTTGTGTGTGTGCTGGTCCTAGAACTTCAACTCAGGCCCCTGAGTTCTTTCCACTAAAGATTGGTGCTCTACCACTTGAGCCACAGCTCCACTTCCAGCTTTTTGGTGGTTAACTGGGAACAAGAATCTCACATGCCTTCCTGCTCAGGCTGGCTCCAAATCTTGATCCTTAGATCTCAGCCTCTTGTATAGCTGGGATTATAGGTATGTGGGCCGGGGTGTAGGGGGAGACAAGGGGTGCTGGTCCTGGGGCTTGAACTCAGGATCTGGGTGCTATCCCTAAAGTTTTTTTTTTTTTTGGCTCAAAGTTAGTACTTTATCACTTGAGCCACAGCCACTTCTGGCTATTCTGACTAACCGAAGATCAGAAACTCACCAACTTTCCTGCCTGGATAGGCTTTGAACCTCAACCCTCAGATCTCAACCTCCTGAGTAGCTAGGATTACAGGTATGCTTACAGCTAGAATTACAGTACCCAGCTTACTGTTTTAGTTTCAAATGAGGACAAACACTAGTAAACATTCTAGAAAGAAAGTTTAGGGCTCGGGTGTAGCTCAGTGATAGAATGTGTGCTTATCATGCACATACCCTGGGGTCAACCCTCAGCACCAATAAAGTGCTCACACAAAACTTGTAAATGAAAGTTCAAAACCAGGGTTTCAGCTTTGGAGTGTGGGTGGGGCAGTGGCTGGCAGGGCTGATAACTGTTATCTGGGTACTAGGCACCTGGGTATGTTTACTTTGTAAAAATTCACCAAACTGTATACTTAGCATGTACTCTTTTCTGTACATATGTTACTGCTGGTGGCTCAGGCCTGTGTAGCTCCTTGGGACTGGAATCTGAGTCCGGAGTTCAAAGCCAGCCCAGGCAGGAAGAGTCTCTGAGACTCTTACCTCCAATTAACCACGGAAAAGCCACACGTGGAGCAGTGCTTAAGTGTTAGAGAATAGCCTGAAGTACAAAAGCTCAGGGACAGCCAGGCACCAGTGGCTCATGCCTGTAATCCCAGCTACTCAGGAGGCTGAGATCTGAGGATGACGGATCAAAGCCAGCCCAGGTGGTGCTGTGGCTCAAGTGGTAGAGCACTGGTCCTGAGCTGAAGAGCTGAGGGACAGTGCCTAGGCCCAGAGTTCAAGCCCCACAACTGGGGGTGGGGGGGGGACTCAGGGGCAGCACCCAGGCCCTGAGTTCAGGCCCCAGGACTGGTACACACACAAAAAAAGTTTTCAGCAGAGAAGAAAATAAAAATGAACTACAGTCTAAATGAAGAAAAGGGACCTTATAAAGTTTAAGAGGAGTTCTGAAGATGACAGTGATGGACGTGTGTGACCCAGGGTCCCCTCTACACAGAGACTTGGACTTTTGGGCAGCGTTCTGCCCCAGGTTATTAGACTGAGAGCCCATAATCCGCCCTGTACAGACACAAGCTCGAGCTGGCATTGAGGGGAGACTCAGGGATTCCCCAACTAAGTGGGTGCAGTCAGCTATGCCACCACCTCAGCACCTTGTTGTGGCCCAGGCCTAATGTGTTTTGTTTTGGTGCCAGTCCCGGGGCTTGAACTCACGTGACACATGAGACGCCCACCAGAAGCACGGAAGTAATTACCTCAATTTCCTGTAGCTGCTCCTGATTGGTTGTGTACATCTGCTGCAGAGAATCCTCCAGCTCCGTGTTCCGATCCAGCAAGGTCTTCCCAAGCTCGGCGGCAAGCTGGAGATCTAGCACAACAAAAGAGGGTTACAATGACATCAGCTCCCATCACATACAACCCAGCTGTTTAACTAAGCCTGAAGCCAGGCCCACCAACCCACAAGTCAGATCGCTGTGGCCCAGGAAGATACATACCCCAGTTCTACTTAAATGGTGGCTAAACTGGGACCTCTGGCAGCTAAGATACTCTCTTCTTTACCTTTCCTTTTTTTTTTTTTTTTTGTGCTGTCAGTCCTGGAGCTTGAACTCAGGGTCTAGACACTGTCCCTGAATTTTTTGTTCAAGGCTAGCACTCTAGCACTCTATCTCTTGAGCTACAGCTCCCCACTTCTGGCTTGTTTGGTTGTTAAGTGGAGATAAAGAGTCTCACAGATTTTCCTGCCCAGGCTAGGTTTGAACTACAATCCTCAGCAATTGGCCTCCTAGGAGCTAGGATTGCAGGCGTGAGCCACGGGGGCTACTTGTAAGAAAAGAACAGCAGCTTTGTGCTTGTAGAGAGGCAGCCATTAGTCCAGGAGCTGTCAGTCAGCTAATTGTTCATTCTTTGATAAAACCTTGAGCTCCATCAAGTATATAAGATTCTTCCAGCCAGGCGCTGGTGGCTCACACCAATAATCCTAGCTACTCAGGAGGCTGAGATCTGAGAACTGCAGTTCAAAGCCAGCCTGGGCAGGAAAGTCCATGAGACTCTTATCTCCAATTAACCAACAGAAAACCGGAAGTGGCGCTGTGGCTCAAGAGACAGAGCTCCCCTTGAGCTGAAGAGCTCAGGGACAGCACCAGGCCCAGAGTTCAAGCCCCACCACATACTAAAAAAAAAAAAAGAGCGAGAGAATCTTCTAGATATCTCTTAAGTTTAGAGAATGAGTCTGACTAATACTGACAATTAAAAGCAACAATTAAAAGCAAAGGTTGACAGAGTATGTTCTGGATTCCTAAGAGGACCAAACAAGAAAACTACATCAGAACCAGGCACTGGTGGTTCACACCTGTAATCTCGGCTACTTTGGAGGCTGAGATCTGAGGATGACAGTTTGAAGCCAGCCTCGAAAGGCAAGTCTATGAGACTCTGATCTCTAATAAATTACCAAAAAAGCTGGAAGTGGTGCTGTGGCTCAAGTAGTACTAGCCTTAAGCAAAACGAAGCTCAGGGACAGTACCCAGGTCAGGCAAAAAAAAAAAAAAAAAGCCAAAAGCACTAGAGTGCCAGCTAGAGCAGAAAAAGCCAAGTGAGAGCATGAGGCTCGAAGTTCATATCCCAGTACCAGGATGCACAAAGGAGGTCACACAAATGGTGTGGGTGAGGAAATGGGACAGCCACATCTTGAAGGACGGGAAGTCACCACGGAAGAGCCAGGACCTAACCAGTAGCCAGGATGAGCCAAAACAGGGGAAGGGTACAGGGATCGAGTCACACCCACACCTACTTCAGAGGTGCAGGGGAGCAACTGGATTTTCATTCTAGAAAGTCAATGGAAAGACATGGAAAGTCAATGTCGTAAACATTTTGTGAAAACGAAGTAACAATCACTACACCGTTTCGATCCTTTCTTTTTTTTGTCAGTCGTGGGACTTGAACTCTGGGCCTGGGCGCTGTCCCTCAGCTCTTCAGCTCAAGGCTAGTGCTCTACCACTTGAGACACAGTGCCACTTCCGGTTTTCGGGTGGTTTATTGGAGATAGGAGTCTCACAGTCTCTCCTGCCCGGGCTGGCTTTGAACCGCGATCCTCAGATCTCAGCCTCCTGAGTAGCTAGGAT
>NW_012267230.1:1062389-1072687 GCF_000151885.1 Dipodomys ordii
AAAAAAAAAAAGTCCCTTATCCTTCACAGCAGCTGGTATTACAGGCATAGACCACCACACCTGACTCACTTGTGCTCACTTAAAGACATTACACCAGGTGCTGTGATTTATGCCTATTCAAACTACTCAAGAGGCTGAGCTCTGAGGATCACAATTCAAAGCCAGCCTAGGCAGTAAAGTCTATGAGACTCTTAGCTCCAATTAAGCACTTTGAGCTCAAAGTGGGAGAGCTCTTGTCTTGAGCAAAAGAGCTCAGGTACAGCACCCAAGGCCTAAGTTCAAGCTCCCTGACCAACAACAACAACAAAAAGATATTTCACACCATTTAAAATGGTTGGGGCTGGGAAGGTGGCTCAGTGGTAGAGTGCTTGCCTTCCATGCATGAGGCCCTGGGTTTGATTCTTCAGCACCACATAAGCAGAAAAAGCTGGAAGTGGCGCTGTGGCTCAAGTGGCAGAGTGCTAGCCTTGAGCTGAAGAGCTGAGGGACAGTGCCCAGGCCCAGAGTTCAGGCCCACAACGGACAAAAAAAAAAATGGTTTGGGTATCATTTCAATACTAACGATATTAAAACATCATGCTGTTTTCCCCCCAGTCCTGGGGCTTGAACTCAGGCCTGGGCGTTGCCTCTGAGCTTCTATTGCTCAAGGCTAGCACTCTACCATTTGAGTCACAGCGCCACTTCTGGCTTTTTCTGTTTATGTGGTACTGGGGAATCAAATCCAGGGCTTCATACATGCTAGGCAGGCACTCTACCACTAAGCCACATTCCCAGCCCATCATCATGCTTTTTTTTTTTGGTCGATCGTGGGGCTTGAACTCTGGGCCTGGGCGCTGTCCCTCAGCTCTTCAGCTCAAGGCGAGCGCTCTACCACTTGAGCTACAGCGCCACTTCTGGTTTTCTGGTGGTTTATTGGAGATAGGAGTCTCACGGTCTCTCCTGCCCGGGCTGGCTTTGAACCGCGATCCTCAGATCTCAGCCTCCTGAGTAGCTAGGATTACAGGCGTGAGCCACCAGCGCCCGGCCATCATCATGCTTTTTAAGTACATGACTTTAAACTACATGATCTCTGTTATCTTAAGACTACAGTTAATAAGTCAATCAAATCCCATCTTATATTCGTAACGTGAGTACAAATACAACTTTAAAGCATTAAAAAAGCTTTAATATGGGCTGGGAATGTGGCCTAGTGGTAGAGTGCTTGCCTCACATGCATAAGGCCCTGGGTTCGATTCCTCAGCACCACATAAACAAAAAAAGCTGGAAGTGGTACTGTATCTCAAGTGGTAAAGTGCTAGCCTTGAGCTAAAGAGCTTAGGAACAGTGCCCAGGCCCAGAGTTCAGGCCCCACAACACACACACACACACACACACACACACACACACACACACACAGCATTAATATCTATCTATCTATCTTTGCATATGTGTGTGTGTGCAAGTACTGGGACTTGAACTCATAGGTTTTTCCTCTCGAGGCTGGCACTCTAGCACTGGAGCAATGCCTGCAGCCGGTAATCTTTCTATCTTTACATGGCATTTAGTCTAGCTTTGCAGATGAGACAACCTGCCCCACAGTGAGCTATTGAACGACCTGACCAAAACTACATGGTCGAGTCATAAGCAAGACAGAAACTCACAGGTTCCAAGTCTCCCTTATTGCAGTCTGGCCATGCACACCTCTTCCTAGAGATGCCCAGACACCTGCTTTATTTCCAGTAGAGGACCGAAAGTTCTCCATTTGAAGTACTTCACCTTTTCCTTGTGTTTTCTAAGGTAGCGATGAGAAACTAGAGTCCAATTACTTGGCTATTTAGAGCCAGCACTGCCCATGCATGCACACACAGTACGGGCAAGGTTAGCGTCTTGTGCTCACTACTGAGAAAGGGCAGATGTATGGGTGATGACATCATCATTTTTGCGTCAACGGGTATGCAATGTATATGCATGAGTCCACTCAGAAACCTCCACGTTGTTTTGAAGACAAGAGCATTACTGAGTGTAAATGCATAAAAGTATGGCCTGAATTTAAGCTTTTCTTTCTGGCCATGGTGGTTAATTCCTCACTCGGAAGTGTGTATGTGTGTGTGTGTACACAAGTCCTGAGACTTGAACTCAGGGCCAAGACACTGTCCCTGAACTTTTGTGCTCAAGGCTAGTACTCTATCACTAGAGTCACAGTTCCACTTCTGGCTTTTGGTGCTTAATTGGAGATAAAAGAGTCTCACAAGCTTTCCTGCCTGAGCTGGTTTCTAACCACAATCCTCAGATCTCAGCCTCCTGAGTAGCTTGGATTATAGGCATGAGCTACCAGTGCCCAGCAAAGACTGCTTCTTGTCTGCCTGGTTTTTTTTTTATTGGTTTGGGGGATTAAACTCAGGGCTGAGCTACCACTGGAGTCACAACTTGCAGCCAAAGATGTTCTTAATTAGCCATGAGATCACGAGCTGAAGCCTCTTCTGGAGTGAAGGCTGGTTTGAGGTCATCCTCCAGCATTTTCAGCCATCAAACCGCTTATGCTGCTCAAAAGCAGCCTGCACACCTCTGCTGCTTCTGCAGTGCAGAGAGGAGGGGTGAGTGGGCAGAGCAAATAGAGAAGAACCTGACACCGGTCCTTATGTCCACGCTCCATCTCCCGCTCAGCCCGGAACCTGAGCTCGCAGACTCCTGCATATTTCATCCGATGTTTAGAATTCTAGCAAGTCAAGTCTCAACTACAAGCAAGGGCCTGTGAAGTCACACTGTATAATAGGATATTACTTCATCTGTTAGTTTAAAGACTGCGGACTGTTTTGAAGCATTTAAAAAAAAAAAAAAAGAAGTCCATTTCCTGTTGTGTAGCATCTGGCTTCCATAACTAAAAAGAGCCCCAAACTGGCACTAAGCCAAGAAGGCTTTCCACGTAATTAGTAGAGGGAAAAGAAGAATGCTGAATGTCCTTTGTATTTTTTAATTAAAGCACAAAAGAAAAGGAAATGATATAGTTCGGAGGTCTCACGCAGCTGTTCTTGATTTTACAGTATGAATTTTCATTCAGTTGTCTTCTAAATCTTATTAAACTGACCTGGTTTAGGAGACCTTACAAATACCATACGTTTTCAGGCACTGGTGGCTCTCACTTGTAATTCTAGTTCCTCAGGAGGCTGAGATCTGAGGATCACTGTTAAAGCCAGCTGGGGCAGGAAAAGTCCCTGAGACTCTTATCTCCAATTAGCCAACAAAAAAAGCAGGATGTTGAGATTATGGCTCAACTGGTAGAGCACCAGCCTGGAGTGAAAAGCTAAGGAACAGTGCCCAACCCCTGAGAATTGAAGGTCAGTACTGTCTATGTCTGATATGTTCTTCCATAAATCAATCTTTGCTCTGAGTGTATGTGTGTGTGTACACTTCATACATGCTAAGTAAGCTCTCTACTACTGAACTATAATTCCTGGCTGTAATGTTTTATTTCAATAGTGTAAACTGTTAGTTTTAAACAGATTTTCACCGAGTCCTATGCCTTAGGTAAGCGTATTAGCACAAGCAGCTGAGTGATTTTCTACAAGAATCTCTCTTCCAGAAGTTTGAAAAGCTTAAAATTCCACTGCTATTATCTTCTTCTTTTCTTTCAGCTTCTTAAGACAAATCCAGGGACAGAATATTCTGTGGTAGCTGTAATCGGTAGTGGTAATTCAATAACAGTAAGGCTGAAAGCTTTTCCTATTACAAAGTCAAATGCGTCATTTGTGACGCTTCTGTTTAACTCGTTGCCAACGTTACTATGATTGGGAAAGCAAAAACAAAAAAAAATCTGAATATAAACATTAAGAAAAATAATGGGGCTGGGAAGGTGGCTCAGTGGAAGAGTACTTGTCTTGCATGCATGAGACCCTGGGTTTGATTCCTCAGTACCACATAAGCAGAAAAAGCTGGAAGTGAGCTATGGCTCAAGTGGTGGAGCACTAGCCTTGAGCTGAAGAGCTGAGGGACAGCGCCCAGGCTCAGAGTTCAGGCCCCACGAATGTAGCTTAGCAGTAGAGTGCTTGCCCAGCATGCATGAAGCCTGAGTTTGACTCCTCAGTACCACATACACAGAAAAAGCTGGAAGTGGTGCTATGGCTCAAGTGGGAAAGTGCTAGCCTTGAGCAAAAGCAGCTGAGGGACCGTGCGCAGGCCCTGAGTTCAAGCCCCAGGACTGCCCCCCCCCCAAAAAAAAGGAAAGAAAGAATAATAATGGTGTCAGTTTTGTTTTTTTGTGCTGGTCCTGGGGCTTGAACTCAGGGCCTGGTTGCTATCCCTTGAACTATGGCCCCACTTGAACCAAAGCTCCACTTCTGGCTTTTTGCTGGTTCACTGGAGATAAGCATCTCAGGGATTTCCCTGCCTGGGGTGGCTTCATATGTCTCCTGGTGGCTAGGATTCCAGATGTGAGCTAGGTGCCCGGCATGGTGTCAGTTTTAATAGCTCTCCATACAATGATTCAGCAAATTTAGGCACACACAAAATAGACATAAAGATGTTTGGAAGCAAAATGTTACAATTTCAAAGATCTCATGTGCAAATTCATACACTTGAAACCCAAATCCTTATTCTGAGCTTACAATGGTCACCAAATGACAATTACAATAGCAGCTGGCCTAAAAGAAAACACAGCCTCTAAGTCGATCCATTTTGTTCTTCAGGGACACATTTCAAAGCAAAAGCCGTCATTACCTGCACAGAAGCCTCTCCTGCCCCAGAAAAGATCCTACCCGCTGCCACTAAGCCCATCCCTGCCCTGCCAGCTCAGCCCGCTGACAAAAGACTGTTTCATCAAAGTGCTTTGAAAGCAAAGACTTTCCTCCACTACCTTCACATGGTGGAGAACCAGGAGAGCAGAGTTTACAGACACTTAAAATGTTCCAGTAATTGTAACTTTTAACAAGAATGCTCTACAAAGACTTAAGCTACTTAGATACTTAGTGTCCATTGCTAAGTGAGAAACTGTAGCAGTTGTAAGGCGTTGTAAACAGGATCTTTTTTAAAGTTGTTTGAGGAAGCCTGATCAGTTGTGGGTGGCACACGTGCACAAACCAGTACTCCGGTGCTGGTGGCTCACGCCTGTAATCCTAGCTACTCAAGGGGCTGAGATCTGAGGATCGCAGTTCAAAGCCAGCTCAGGCAGGAAAGCCCATGAAACTCTTATCTCCAATAAACCACCAGAAAACCAGAAGTGGCACTGTGGCTCAAGTGGTAGAGCGCTCGCCTTGAGCTGAAGAGCTGAGGGACAGCGCCCAGGCCCGGAGTTCAGGCCCCATGACCAACAACAACAACAACAAGAACAAAAGCCAACAAAACAGACACAAGCCTACACATGATGAAAATTCCGATACACCTGCTAATCCATCCACATAAAGGCACAGACCTACTCCCTGCGTTACTCAGTAATAAATATGCATCGCAGACCTCCAATATGCCAGGTACCACAGTGGGCACACAGCACAAGAGGCATGTCTGGGCTTCGCAGGGGAACAGATTCCTAGAACATTAAATCCATGAGAAAGGAGTCCTGTCTGCCTATCCCATCCTGCGGCTGGCCAGGCACTGTGGCTCCTAGGTGAACACCTGGCTTACAGAAGATAATACATTCTTGAGAAATGAACAAGCATTACAATCTGTTAAGAGGTTTAGCACCAGGAGCGACATGTAACTGAGGGACACAAGGCGTGCTGAGTATGCGCACTAGCACACATTAAACCTTGGGTTGTTTCTTTCTTTAACAAGTTGGAGAAGAGATGCTCCTTTCTCTACACTGCCAGTCATTCTTAGAGGAGCATATTCACAAGCTTTTTTTCCCTTTTCTTTTCCCTCCCCCCCCCCTTTCTCCCTCTCCTTTTGGTTGGTTGTGAGGCTTGAACTCAGGGCCTGGGCACTGTCCCTGAGCCTCTTTGTGCTCAAGGCTTGTGATCTCTCACTTGAGCCACAGCACCACTTCCAGTTTTTGAGTGGTTAACATGTATGAGCCACCAGCACATGGCTTTTTCTCTTTCTGTCCTAGGACTTGAACTTAGGGCCTTGCATTCTCACTTGTTTTTTTTTTTTTTTCACTCAGGCTGGTGCTCTACCACTTGAACCACACCTCCACTTCCAGCCTTTTGCTGGTTAACTGGAGATAAGAGTCTCACGAACTTGTCTACCCTAGCTGGCTTGGAACTGAGATTCCCCAGATCTCAGCCTTGTAAGTAGCTATGATTATGCGAGTGAGCCAGCAGCACTGGCTCTTCACAAGCTTTCATAGTTGGAACTTGCTATCTACTAAGTCAAAGTCTCCCCTCCATGCCACTGTTAGTTGCAATATAAAGGGTTATGGCAAAGGTCATTATGATCATGGGTTGCAAATTCCAACTACAAATTGGCAGTAAGGAGGTTCAGAGGTTCACTGATGTTTTTAAACCTCAAGATCTGATGACTCCTCTTTGATCAGAGGCGAAGGAGAATTCCACGTAACCCCAACCCATATAGCTTCTCAGCAGACTGAACTGTTCTAAAAGGTTGCGCCTGATAAGGGGGGAGGGAAGGGGGTGTGGGTGGAGAAACACCGGGCACTCCAGCACCTGATGGAAGAATGCCACAAACACAGTAATCTTGAATGAGTGCCTTGGTTCAATAACTACTTAAACGAAGCTCCTGTTATGCTATGTATTATATGCTAAATGTGGGAGATCAGAACAAAAAAAAGTCATGTGCTTAAAAGATGTTGTATGCTTCTTAAATACAGGCGAGAAAAAGCTCCAATCTTGATGATACCAATTGTTTTTACTAAAGCAAATGTTGCAAATTGAGGTTGCTTCATTAGTCCTGAATTAATATCAAAGTAGGCCATCAATGCTTCTGGGACAAGCCTAAAGTATGCCTGCTAGAACTTATGACAAATATGAAGACTCTGACCAGCATGCAATACGGAAGCCCAGGTGAACCACTTGGGTTGGAACTATCAAAAAAGTAAGTCATCTTCTCCCCAACAGAGGTGCTTGCTTCCTTTGTTTTTGTTTCTTCTAAGTATGAGTCCCTCAAGTCCACATTTTTTTTTCTTTCTGCCAAGTTCAAGGGTAGCACGAACACACACTGAGGTAGCCTGCTGAATAGTGAACTAAATAAATGAGATGTTCATTTTCACTCCAAGTTCCAAGTATAAATAAAACTGATTTTCACAGAATAGTACAAACAGAAAAACCCTTATAAATATTCCTGAGGACTGAGTGCCAGGATTAAGGGTGTTTGCTCTAGAGTTTCAAGTGAAACATTAGCTCCTGGAACAATACCTATTTCTACCAATAACAATTCTTAAGATTGTCCAACTGCTCTCAGTGACATTTACTGGGGGAGGGAGGAATTAAATGAGCATCTGTGTTATGAACCTGTGTTCGGCACATCAGGGGTCTCTAATTACAAATTCTTACTGGGTAATATGTTAAGGGGAAGGGAAGACAGTTCTGTCCTGGCCCTTCACTGAGAGTTGCTCTTAAGATTGTTTTTGGAAGACACCACAAGCAAGTAAGTCAAAGTAGGCTAATATGCACGGGGCGCGCTTGCAGGTGTATCAGTATTAGGGCTTGAACCCAGAGATTTGCGCTCTTTGCTTGGCTTTTTCACCTCCACTTCCATTTTTTTCTTTTTTACTGGCTAAGTGGCCAAGAGTCCCTTGGATTTGTCTACCTGGGCTGGTTTTCCAGCCTTGACCATCTGAACTGTCCGGAAAAGAGAGCTTCCAGGCGCCCAGCTCAGGCCAATTTTTAGTGGCAGTCAGAGACGCCAAACTTCAGGCGGTGCCCTTAAATCATTTCGTTTGCCCTCCGGTGAAGCATGCATAGCAATGACGTGGAAAGAGAGTTTAAGATCCAGCTGAAAATGCAGTCAGCTGGGATGGTCAGGAAGGGAGGGTGTGAACAGTGCCAGCGGCTCCCCAATTCTGGGAGTGTGGGGGGTCAAACGCACTCGCTCCCACATTTGTTTTAGGCCAGCCGCTTAATCGTTTAGTCTCCACTTTCTTCCTCTGGGAAACGAGACAAGGAAAAGTTACTTTTCCCTGGAGCGCCGGTGTGGATCCGGGAGGGCCCTGCGCCCCGGGGCGCGCGCGCGCGCGCAGACCCGCACCCCACGCACCGCCCGCTACCCCGACCCCAGCAGCAGCTGCCATCCAACGGCCCCGGGGTGCCAAGCAAGGGGACCAGCCTTTCCTCTGCCCTGCCATCTCGAGCGGGATACGCGGGTTCACCCCTTCTCGGCGTCGGGGACACGCGCCCAAGATTACAGGGGCTTAATCGCGGAAGAGAGAGCTTAAAACGGGGCCCGGAGCGCGCTCGCCCTGGAGGCGCATTGGCGATGTCCGGGGTGAATGCGGTGGTTCGGGGTGCAGCTCGGAGGCGCACTGGCGATGTTCAGGGTGAATGCGGTGGTTCGGGGCGCAGCTCGGAGGCGCATTCATGATGGTTCGGGGTGCAGCCCCCGAGGGGCACTGGCGATGTTCGGGGTGCGGCCCCGCCTCCCGGTGTGCGCGCGCCGGACCCGGGCACCGCGGACCCCGAGTGCACCGACGCGGCCGCGCGTCTTCCGCCCGCAACCGCCCAACCGCCCGGCCCCCCCGGCCTCCGCGGGCGCCCGCGCCTCGCCTCACCTTGCTGGAGGTCCCGGTGGTCGTACCACGGCTCGTCTTCCTTCATCTCGAACTCCTCCACCAGGTGGTCCGCCAGCATCCCGGCGGGCTCCTCGGGGGCCGCGGCCGCCGCCGCCGCCGCCCCGGGCCGACTCCCGGCCCCGCCGCCCTCGGCCAGAGCCGCCCTCGGGCGGGGCGCCTGGCCCGCCCGGCCTCCGCTGCCCGCCGCCGCCACCGGCTTCCCGACCCCGCCGCCCGCTTCCCGCCTCGCGCCTCACCACAGCCCCAGCTGCGCGGGGAGCCCCGGGCCGGCGCCCCAGCCGGCGCCCAGAGCCCGGGAGCCGGCTCCTCTCCCGCAGCCCGGCCCCAACGTGGCACTTTGGCAGAACCCTCCCCGGCCGGGGCTGCAATTCAAACCCCCGGCGGCGCCTTGACCAATCGCGAGCGGGCCGCTGCGTGAGCGGCAGCAATCTCGCCCAATGGTGTCTCACCGAAGACCCGCGGCTCCGGAGCCATCAGCCAATGGAGGCTCGGAAGGAAACAAAGAAGGCGGGGAAAGGGGGAAGGGGTGCGGTCGAGAGCCCGCCCCTCCTCTCGGGCGGTGTTTCTTTTCTACTCGGAGTTCGGGGTTCCCACGTGAGGCCGCGGCGGCCTCCGCGGCGCCGTGGCGGGCGAGCCTCCCGCGCGGGGCCGAGGGGTCCGGATAACAGACTCGGGACTGGCTTCGAGCCTGGCTTCTCAGACCTCAGCCTCCCGAGGAACCGGGGTTGCAGGGAGCCGCCGCCGCGCCCGGCGATGCGTGAACTGCGCTTCCCGCAGACGGACCGCCAGGGTGACAGCTCCGCGTTCTCCCCCGGGATGGCCGGGCCAGGGCTCGGAGCCTCACGCCTCTTATGCCAGCTACTCCGGAGGCTGAGATCTGCGAGTCGCGGGTCAAAGCCAGCCCGGGCAGGAAAGTCCGGAGGACGTGGGTACAGCGCCCAGGCCCTGAGTTCAAGCCGAAGACTGCCGTGTGCGCGCGCGTGCGCACTCACACTCACTCACATACATACACACACACACATACACTTACATACACACACACTCACACTCATACACGCACACACATACACACTCACTCACACACATACACACTTACACACATACTCACACACATACACACTTACATACTCATGCACACTTATACATACACATACACACACTCACACACACATACATACACACACGAGGTTGATGCTTTAGAAACCTATCAGAAAATGAGAAGAGAGAGGAGGTAATTACTATTTGTCACCGCAGTGAGTCCAAACATATGACCTGAAAGGGACAGTAAATCGCAGTGAGGGAGAGCACCACCAGAGCTAAGCTGAGAAGACGTGAAAGGTCTGCCTAAAGAAAGGACTGAAGGGCTGGGAAGGTGGCTCAGTGGTAGAGTGCTTGTCTCGAATGCCTGAGGCCCTGGGTTCGATTCCTCAGCACCACATAAGCAGAAAAAGCCTGAAGTGGTGCTGTGGCTCAAGTGGTAGGAAGCGCTGAGGGACAGTGACCAGGCCCAGAGTTCAGGCCCCATGACCGATTAAAAAGAAAGAAAGAGGGCTGGGAAGTTGGCTCAGTGGTAGAGTGCTTGCCTTGCATGCATGAGGCCCTGGGTTCAATTCCTCAGCACCACATAAGCAGAAAAAGCCGGAAG
>NW_012267230.1:1073087-1074322 GCF_000151885.1 Dipodomys ordii
AAGCCGGAAGTGGGGCTGAGGCTCAAGTGGTAGAGTGCTAGCCTTGAGCTGAAGAGCTGATGGACAGCGCCCAGGCCCAGAGTTCAGGCCTCACGACCGGAAAAAAAAAAAAAAAAAGAAAGAAAGAAAGGACTGAAGATCCCTGGACACTGGTGGCTGCCCATGCCTATAATCTTCACTGCTTGGGAGGCTGAGATCTAAGGATAGAAGTTTGAAGCCAGCCTGCTGAGACTCATCTCCAGCAAAAAGCTGGAAAAGGAGCTGTGGCTCACTTGGTAGAGCAATAGCCTTGACTGAAAAAGCTCAGGAATAGAGATCAGGTCCAGAGTTCAAGCCCCAGGACTGGCATTAAAAAGGGGCGTTGGGGGGGGGGGTGGACTGGGAAGGTGGCTCAGTGGTAGAGGGAATTTCTTTCTGTCTTTATCTCTCTGTCTCTGTATTTCTATCTGTCTCTGACAGTATTGGGATTTGAACTCTAGGGCATCACACTTGTTTAGCTGGCATTTGATCCATGCTGGATAGTTGGAGAGAGAATCTGCAGCACTTTTCTTTCCTGGGCTGGCTTTGAACCATGGTCCTCCAGATCTGTCTCTAGAGTAACTAGGATGATTCTTAGAGCTTAAGAGCCACTGGTGGCCCAGTTCTAATTCTGTTCATCATTACAGATGGAACCCTCTGGAAAGAGTTAGCTATAGGATTTGGTAACTTTGAGGAGGCTGAAGGTCTAGTCATGCACCTGACCTGACTCATTGCTCCACAGGACTGGAAGTGCTAGCTGAGGCTCTATGACAGAAGCTCATTTTTACTCCAAGTGGAAAAAATGTTTTAGAATGCCCTTTAATGATTTTCTTCTAAAATGAAAAAGAAAAAAGAAAAAAATCCAGAGAATTAAAGTTGTTGATAGTCTAAAATAGTCAAAGCAAAACCAAAACCCTACAGGACTCTCAGACTTTTGAGGCTGTTAGTGGGTTATTTTTCAGCAGACTATTTTTGAAAACATTTTTCCCCCTCTGCAGAAGCTTGAACAAAAAGTTGCATTGAAATAGAAGGTTTAAGCTGGGCACTGGGGCTCACATCTGTCATACTAGCTACTCAGGAGGCTGAGACCTGAAGATCACAGTTTGAAGCCAGCCCAGGCAGGAAACTCCATGAGACACTTATCTACAATTAATCGCAGAAAAAGCCAGAAGTGGCGCTGTGGCTCAAGTGGTAGAGCGCTCGCCTTGAGCTGAAGA
>NW_012267230.1:1074687-1085213 GCF_000151885.1 Dipodomys ordii
TCAAGTGGTAGAGCGCTCGCCTTGAGCTGAAGAACTGAGGGACAGCGCCCAGGCCCAGAGTTCAGGCCCCACAACTGACAAAAATAAAGAAAAAAAAAAAAAAAGAAATGCCTGCTTTCTGTCTTAATGATAGACCAGTTCAGAAAGGCGTGGTATGTTTTTTGTTCTAACTCCCCTGAAATAAAACTAAGAAAAAAAAAAGAGTGTCTAGATTTGGGTGAGCTAAAATTATATGTTGGCCTTTGGTTGTCCCAGCTTTCTTACTTTGAGCTTTCATAATAATGGAGTGACTTCTCACCTCAGTTTTCATCCTGATGTGCCAAAAGAAAGTCCCTGGGGTAAGATTCCACCAATAGATCTCAGTTTTCCTAATCTCAGATTATATTTTTTCTTTGTGTGTGTGTGTGTGTGTGCATGTACTGGGGTTTGAACTCAAGGCCTGAGTGTTGTCCCTGAGCTTTTCCACTTAAGGCTGGCACTCTACTACTTGAGCCACAGCTCCATTCTAGTTTTTTCGTGGTTACTAAAGAGTCTCAGGAGCTTTCCTGCCGGGGCTATTCTCCAACAATCCTAAGATTTCATCCTCCTGAGCAGGGTCACAGGCATGAGTCACCTGTGTCCAGCTATTTTATTTTATTTTTTTTTATCAGTACTTGGGCTTTGAACTTGGGTCCTGGGCACTATTCCTAAGTTTTTTTTTTCTTTTTGTTCAAGGATAGTGCTCTACCACTTTTGTGAGTGTGTGTGTGTGTGTGTGTGTGTGTGCGCGCGTGTGTGGTTAATTGGAGATAAAAGCCACATGGACCTTTCCTACGCAGCTATGGCACTGGCTTGTTTGTTTGTTTTAGTTGGTTCTGAAAACATTTTTTTTTTCCTTTGGATCACCTATGGATAATGAAGTAAGGAGACTGGGTCCATGCTTCCGCTAGATAATTGGCCTTGATTTCCCCTGATTGTTTCCCTAGATGGTTTGCTTTTCTATTAGGTTTAAGTGTCCTCATCTGGTTTGCTTTGCTCATTTGATTCCACACACCTTGTATGGTTTTGGTCCATATAAGCTTTGTACTAGTTGCCTTCAAAGCTGCTGGTCTTTCAGACATGAGTCCATCAGCACTCCTCCGGCTCTCCAATAAAGACTCATTGGTCTGTTAAGTGGTGACATCTCTGTTTCTTGCAACTGAGTTTCCTTAAAAAAATACGTCTCTTAAGTTTAAAATATATATATATCAGGGGTCATTCCATCTTCTGCTGAACACAGTAGTTTATACTACTAATTAACATCGAAATCATCCCGTGGATCTCCTCTCTCTAGATAATTTTAATGGTCTGGAAGGTACTCAATGTCCCAAATGGGTATTTTCCACATTAACCCTACTCCCCTATGCTGTTTCCATCCCATAGTTGTGGATTGTATGAAATCCTTTTATACGCAGCAGCCTTCCTGCCTCCCTGGTTTCCTTGGCAACAGTAGCAAGAACATGATTGGCTGAATGGATTCCCCTGGAGGTATCCTCACTGCTCTGAATGGCACGCTTACCTCTGAGCAGCAAGCCCAGGCTAGACTGTCTGCAGAGACGGTCCCTAGATGTGAAGGCCAGCCTCAGATGATTAAAATAAACCAATGATGTCACTGGGAGTTAATAGAAATTCTGCCCAATGACAGCATGGCTGCTGTCATGGCCTTTCTTGGGGCTGCCAACCTTTAAATGGCATGTACGCCCTGAGACATTCGCAATGTGAAAGAGGCCCTGGGGAAAACCTTCTCTCAGAAAATGAACAGGATTGCCAGGCTCTGGTGGTATGCACCTGCAATTCTAGCTACTCAGGAAGCTGAGATCTAAGGATCAGGGTTCAAAGCCAGCCCAGGCAAGAAAGGCTGTGAGACTCTTATCTCCAATTAATCACTAGAAAATCAGAAGTGGAGCTGTGGCTCCAAGTGGTAGAGCAAGCCGGGCACAGGCGGCTTATGCCTGTAATCCTAGCTACACAGGAGGCTGAGATCTGAGGATCTCGGTTCAAAGCCAGCCTGGGGAAGGAAAGTCCGTGAGACTCTTATCTCCAATAAACCACTGGAAAACTGGAACTGGTGCTGTGGCTCAAGCGGTAGAGCACTCAGCCTTGAGTTGAAGAGCACAGGGACAGTGCCCAAGCCCAGAGTTCAAGCCCCATGACTGACCAAAAAAAAAAAAAAAAGTGGTAGAGCACTAGCCTTGAGTGAAAAAGCTCAAGGATAGTGCCCAGGCCCTGAGTTCAAGACCTATGACCACTAAAAAAAAAAAAAAGGAAATGAACATGATTGTGCTTGGACATTTGTCATATTATTGACAAGACATCTTGTTCCAGAAAAAAAAAATTACCTTTTCTGATAGTGAATTTCTCCCAAGACTTCCATTTATACCTTCTTATTCATCCATTCTGGCAGTATGTGGGCTTGAACTCAGGACCTTGACCATTACTAAACACAGAACTCTACCACTTGAGCCATACCACCAGCCCTCATTCCTACCTTCTTCAATTAACTTCAGGATGATCTTCACAGAGACTCTCATTCAAAACATGGTTTCTTTCCCTCCCTCCCTTCTTCCTTTTTCCCTCCTTCCCTTCTTTCCTTTCTTCCTTCTTTCCTTCCTTCCCTCCTTCCTTCCTTCCTTCCTTTCTTCCTTCCTCTCTCTCTCTTCTTTTCCTTCTTCCGTTCTTCTTTTTCTCCTCCTCCTCTTTTTGTTACAGTATTGGGGCTTGAACTTGTGTCACAGTACTGGGTCCTGTCCTTGAGCTTTTTCACTGAAGGCTAGCCCTCTACTACTTGAGCCACAGCTCTATTTTCAACTTTTTGATAGTCAATTTGGAAATAAGAGTCTCATTGACTTTTCTGTCCAGGCTGACTTCCAACTGAAATTCTCAACTCTCAGCTTCCTGAGCAGCTAGGATTATAACATGAGCCACCCTCACTTGGCTTCTGGTTCCTTCTTAGTCTATAAGGAGGGTCAAGTATGTGGCTGGTCTTATTTGCTCACAGGTAGGTGAAAATCCAGCCTGTATTTTCCTAGAGGATTAAGGATGTCACTCAGCTGGCCAAGAAAATTAGAGTCATGATTCTGTCAGTTGTTTAAACAAATGATACATATTTGTTAAGAAATCAAGGACGGGGCTGGGAAGGTGGCTCAGTGGTAGAGCGCTTGCCTTGCATGCATGAGGCCCTGGATTCGATTCCTCAGCACCACATAAGCAGAAAAAAGCCAGAAGTGGTGCTGTGGCTCAAGTGGTAGAGCACTAGCCTTGAGCTGAAGAGCTGAGGAACAGCGCCCTGGCCCAGAGTTCAGACCCCATTACCGGATCCCCCCCCAAAAAAAAAAAAGAAATCAAGGACAGGATGATAGTTGCTCAAGCCTTTAATCCTAGTTGCTCAGGCCTGTAATCCTAGCTACTCAGGAGGCTGAGATCCGAGGACTCTAACTCAAAGCCAGTCCAGGCAGGAAAGTCTATAAAACTCATCTCCAATTAACCACCCCTAATAGAAGTGGAGCTGTGGCTCTAATGGTAGAGAGCTAGGCTTAAGCAAAAAAGCCAAGGAAGAGCCTCAAGCCCTGAGTTCAAGCCTCACTGCACACACACACACACACACACACACACACACACAATGAAAAAACCAGGCTAAGCGAAGAGAGAAGAGCGCAATCTGACAGCCAAGCAGTGTGATATTTTAAACATTCTAGCTTTGGAATTTTGCCCCTTGAGCGTTCTCATTTCCACATGAATGGTGTTACGGAAGGAAGGAAAATAAATGGCTTCCTATGAGTGTGTGCTTGGACTTATTCAGATACTTGAAATTTCTGTGATTTCTGTGGGAGAAAACTCACTTGATCAAGAAGAGTTCATAGGGCCAGGTTTCAAAACACTTGGCCCTCAGCCTCGGTCCTGGGATTCCAGGGTGATATTAAAATTCCATGGTCATAAAAAAAAATTCCATGGTCATGACTATGATGGTAGTTAACAAACCCTCCTCAAAAAAAAAAAAAGAAAAATCATGGGCATTCTGCTTGGTAGAATGTTTAGAGAACTGACATCACTCCCCTAAACCTAAGGATATCTCCTCAGCTTAAACAAACCTGTGACCTGAATTTCTACTATTTTTTTTATCACGAAATCAAAAATCTTACTTGCAATCTCCAGAGAGGAAGGGGTTAAATTACACCGGCTATACTAGTTGTCAGTGTTTCCAGCACTCACAAATATTTAAACCATTTGTGGTAGCAGTAATTCTAAAGTGTTTTAAGGGTGGCCCTAACTTATTTATTTACTTTTCCTTTTAGGTTGGTATTAACAGCTTGAACACAGTGTCTGAGTTCTGTCCCTTAGCTTTTTCACTCATGGTTGATGCTCTATACCTTGAGCTCCACTTTCAGCTTTTTTTTTTTTAACATTTTTGGGGTGATTAATTAGAGATAAGAGTCATAAACTTTCCTCCCCAGGTTGGTTTCAAACTGTGATGCTCAACGTCTCAGCCTCCTGAGTAGCCAGGATTACAGATGTGAGCCTGTGGGCACCTTAACACTTTGTCTTAAGGAAGTAGAGCTATAGCTCACGTGGTAGAGCACTAGCCTTGTGCAGAAATGTTCAGGGACAGCGCTCAGACCCTGAGTTCAAGTCTCAGAATTGGCACACGCAAGCAAGTGCATGCGTACGCGTACACACACACACACACACACACACACACACACACACACACAAAATCTGTCTTAAAATTACTATGTGTCTGGGTGCCAATGGCTCACACATGTAATCCTACCTGAGATCTAAGGATGGCAATTCGAAACCAGCCTAGGGAAAAAAGCCTGAGACTCCTATCTCCAATTAACCAGCAAAAGGTGTGGCTCAAGTGGTAGAGTACCAGCAGCCTTGAGCAAAAAATCTTGAGACAGCACCCAGGCCCTGGATTTAAGTCCCAGGACTGACACAAAATGAATACATATATACATACATACATACATACATACATGTACAGTGTACCCGTCATGTATTTGGCAGTGGAAACCAAATGGAACTTCTGATTTCTGGGTAGAGGCCAGTATCGTGTATGCATGATAAAATGATTCCTGCCACACAGTCAAGTCTATGTTTTTGGTTGTGTAAGTCAGCTTTGTGTTACTGTAAGGAAATAATCGGGGCTGGGATGTATCTAGTAAGTGCAACATCCTGGGTTCAATTCTCAGCACCAAAAAAGAAAAGACCAAAAACAAACAAACAAACAAAAGAGTAAAAAGAAAAAAATCCCAAACAAAAAATTGGCCGACTGCCACTGGATCCTGCCTCTGCTCCTGCCTCTGCTCAGAGGCTGAGACTAAAGATTGTGGTTCAAAGGGCAGAAACTTGTACCTCCAATTAATTTAGCAAAAAGCTGGAAGTGGAGCTGTATCTCAAGTCGTAGAGTGCTAGCCTTGAGGAAAAGGAGTTTAGGGACAGCGCCCAAGTCCTGAGTTCAAGGCCCAGGACTAGTTTTAAAAAAAAAGTAGAGGGCTGGGCAGGTGGCTCAGTGGTAGAGCGCTTGCCTTGCATGCATGAGGCCCTGGGTTCGATTCCTCAGCACCACATAAGAAAAAAAGCCAGAAGTGGTGCTGTGGCTCAAGTGGTAGAGCACTAGCCTTGAGCTGAAGAGCTGAGGGACAGCGCCCAGGCCCAAACTTCAGGCCCCACGACCGGACCCAAAAACAAAAAAAAAAAACTCAGCCGTGCCAGGCACAGGTGTCTCATGCCTGTAATCCCAGCTACTCAGGAGGCTGAGATCTGAGGATCATGGTTCAAAGCCAGCCTAGTCAGGAAAATCTATGAGACACTTATCTCCAATGAACCACCAGAAAACCGGAAGTGGCGCTGTGGCTCAAGTGGTAGAGCGCTCACCTTGAGCTGAAGAGCTGAGGGACAGCACTCAGACCCACAACAAAAACAAAAAACAAACAAAAAACAAAAAACCTCAGCCATGTAATTTTTTTTTTCTCCAGTCCTGGGGCTTGAACTCAGGGCCTAGACACTGTCCCTGAGCTTCTTTTACTCAAGACTAGCACCACTTCTGGCTTTTTCTGTGTATGTGGTACTAAGGAATTGAACCCAAGGCTTCATGCATGCTAGGCACGCACTCTACCACTAAGCCACATCCCCAGCCCTATCAGCCATGTAATTTTAAAACTGAAAGCTTAAGTAAAAGATTATTCGACTTTGCCAGAGAACCATGCAGACATCCAAGTACAGAGAACAAAGCAAGGTTGATTGCTGGGAAAGGGGGCCGCAAGACTCCTCACAAGGGAGAGTCAGAAGCACTGGCTATTGTCTGAGGTGACCTACATAACCTAGGAGGGCTAGCAGGGGCTAGGAGGCAGAGACCCTGGTATGGACCTGTGGGCCAGGGGCTTCCTCATGGCAGACTAGGATTTATGGCTGCTGTCCAAATAGTAGATAAGGGATCCTGCAGCTGCCCAGACCTGAAGGTCACTCTAAGGGGCTCTTGTTGTCTTATATGGTGGCAGCTGCCCCAGAGAAGTGTCATCCCAAGGTAGAGGGGTTGGAAGTTCATTATTTACTGCCTTTACTACATGGGCCTGATGTTGCCTAGGAAGGGAGCATGCTAAGCTGTGGAGAGGGGAAGGAGTGGACTAAGCTATGGGAAGGGAGTTCATTTCACTAACAAAAACCATGTATTTTCTTCTGCTCTGCTACATTATTTCTCCCTCTCTCCCTCCCTCCCTCCCTCCCTCCCTCCCTCCCTCCCTGCCTCCCTTCCTCCCTGCCTCCTTTTCTCTCTCTCTCTTTTTTTCCCTTTCTCTCTTTGTTGCCTATCCTAGGACTTGAACTCAGGGCCTGGGCACTGTCCTTGCTCAAGGCTAGCGCTCTAGCGCTTCAGCCACAGCTCCCATTGGCACTCTTTCTTTCTTTCTTTCTTTCTTTCTTTCTTTCTTTCTTTCTTTCTTTCTTTCTTTCTTTTTCTTTCTTTCTCTCTCTCTCTTTTTTTTTTGGTCAGTCATGGGGCTTGAACTCGGCCTGGGCGCTGTCCCTCAGCTCTTCAGCTCAAGGCCAGCGCTCTACCGCTTGAGCCACAGCGCCACTTCCAGTTTTCGAGTGGTTTATTGGAGATAAGAGTCTCACAGACTTTCCTGCCTGGGCTGGCTTTGAACCACGATTACAGGCGTGAGCCTCCAGCGCCCGGCTCTTTTTTTTGTGTGTCGGTCGTGGGGTCTGAACTCTGGGCCTGGGTGCTGTCCCTTGGCTCTTCAGCTCAAGGCTAGCGCTCTACCACTTGAGCCACAGCACCACTTCCGGCTTTTTCTGCTTATGTGGTGCTGAGGAATCGAACCCAGGGCCTCATGTATACAAGGCAAGCGCTCTACCACTGAGCCACCTTCCCAGCCCTGCCATTTTTTCTTTCTGGTATGTTGGTACTTGAACGCAGGTCCTTCTTTGGCTTTTTTTTTCCCCCTCAAGGCTAGCACTCTACCATTTGAGCCACACCTCTGCTTTTAGCTTTTTGCTGATTCATTGGACATAACAATCTCATGGATTTTTCTGCCCAGGCTGGCTTGGAAGTGTCATCCTCAGTTCTCAGCCTCTTAAGTAGCTACTAGTACCTGACCTGGCCTATATGTCTCCCAGGGTCACTTCTTGCATTTTATGTATGCAATCTTGAGAAGCTGCAGCTTCGTTTCAATGCATGGACCTGTGTTGCTTTGTAATATTGCTGAGAGGGTCTTGTGTGGTGTAATACTTCCAGAACTTGAAGAAATGCCTGGGATCCTAGTAAACCCAGAGCAATTGTCTTTCATAACCAGGAAAAAATGAGCTCTTGTTCCTTGAAAGTAGAGCAGGAAGCCAGAGTATTTGTGAGGGGGAAAACCCCTATGTCCCTGAAGGGCCTTTCTGTTCTGCTAATCTTTCACAGTTCTCTGCTAATTGTAATGTGCATGTATTTGCTTAGTGGAAACATTTCAGGGCTAAACAGTGCACCGTTTTTTTATATTACTATTGAAAACAAAGTGTCTTCTCAGCTTTTGTAATATATATTTGGGTATTTAGCACAAACTCTGTAGTCTGAAACAATCAACTTTTTCATTGGTAATAAGAAATCCAGACAAAGGACAATCAAAGTCTAAGTTCTCAACATGAATCTTATTAGATTTCTGGAAATATATAAGGTTAGAGCAGGGCACATGAGCAGAAAATATGGAGATAGAGTAATCAGCAAAAAGCTGGACTAGAAGCCGGGTGCCAGTGGCTCAAGCCTATAATCCTAGCTACTCAGGAGGCTGAGATCTGAGGATCGCAGTTCAAAGCCAGCCCAGGCAGGAAAGTCTGTGAGACTCTTATCTTCAATAAACCACTAGAAAGCCAGAAGTGGCGCTGTGGCTCAAGTGGTAGTGCACTTGCCTGAGCTGAAGAGCTGAGGGACAGCACCCAGGCCCAGAGTTCAAGCCCCACGACCGACCAAAAAAAAAAAGCTGGACTAGAAGCTGGACTGAAGCATGGCTCAGGTGGTAGAACACCAGCCATGATCAAGAAAGCCAAGTAAGAATTTGAGGACCTGAGTTGGAGTCCTGGTATTCCCTCCCTCTCTCTTTGTCTCTCTCTCTCTCTCTGTCTCTTTCTGTCTGTCTCTGTCTGTCTGTCTGTCTCTCTCTCTCTCTCTCTCTCACACACACACACACAGAGGAGTATCAGTTTTAGGTCTTCACTAGTCCATCTTGATTTGTTTAAAATTATCAGCAGAAGCCAGGTGCCCACTGGCCTGACTCATGCCTGTCATCCTAGCTACTCAGGAGGTTGTGATCTGAGGATTGTGTCTTGAAGTCAGTCCAGGCAGAAAGTCTGTGGGACAATTAACCCCCAGTTAACTACCAAAAATGCTGGAAGTGGAGGTGTAGTTCAAGTGGAAGAATGCTAGCTTTGAGCAAAAACCTACTCAGGGACAGCTCCAGGGCCCTGAGTTCAAGCCCTAGGACCAGTGCAAAGAAAAAAAAAATGAGACTAGACAGGGATCAGGCTTAATGCTGTGCAGCTGGAAACCCAGTTTTGCCAGCATCGCTTACTATAAAGGCTGGCCTTTCTCCAATGTGTTTTTCATGATCTCTAGGAAGAATTGCCCCCCCTCCCATCTCTACAGCCCCTCATTTCCCACACATCTCTTTTCTGCCCTCTTACAGCCTCTTCTCCTTCAACAGGCCTAGATCAAGGGTCATCGGCCCACTCTGGCCTTTTGCCTTTGTTCATCACTGAAAAATGGCTTCCCGTCGCTCTACTCTCTTGCAACTCAGAGACTTGAGAAGTCATCTCTGCTTCCTGGCTTTTTTTTGCCAGTCTCAGGGCTTGAACTCAGGGCCTAAGCCCTGTCCCTGAGCTTCTTTTGTTCAAGGCTAGCACTCTACCACTTGAGCCACAGCACCACTTTCACTTTTTTCTGTTTATGTGGTTCTGAGGAATTGAACCCAGAGAAATCTCAGTTCATTTTAGGTTCTGTACCTGGCAACGGAGCACTGGGTGATAAAGCAATGTGACCTTTGCCCCGGGACCTCTGCCTTGGGACCTTTGTTCTGGGATGTTGCGAGAATGAGAAATCAAGGTCCTCATGTCTTTTCTTTCTTGCAAAAGCCCAAGCTGGTGATCGAGGCTTTGTTCTTTGCTATGGTTTCTCCACATTTTAGGTCAGCCCTCAAATCCTCTTATAGATGGGTCCGATTTGATGGATTAGAGAGTGTTATTTGAGGGCTGGGAATATGGCTTAGTGGCAGAGTGCTTGCCTAGCATGCATGAAGCCCTGGGTTCAATTCCTCAGTACCACATGAACAGGAAAAGCCAGAAGTGGTGCTGTGGCTCAAGTGGTAGAGAGCTAGCCTTGACCAAAGCAATCTCATGGGCAGTGTCCAGGCCCTGAGTTCAAGCCCCAGGACTGGCAAATAAATAAATAAATAAAGAGTGTTATTTGAAGACAAAGGAATATTCTTTTTATTTTTTAACAAGTAAACTTTTAGCTTTAGATCCAATTACTAAAATATTTTCTACGTATTATTTCTTCATTTCTATATTCTGGTATTTTTTATTTTTTTGTTTTGGTCAGTCATGGGTCTTGAACTCACAGCCTGGCCCCTGGCCCTGAGCTCTACATCTCAAAGCTAGTACTCTACCACTTGAGCCACACAGTGCTACTTCCAATTTTCTGGTAGTTAAGTGGAGATAAGAGTCTCATGGACTTTCCTGCAAGGGCTGGCTTTGTGTGATCCTCAGATCTCAGCCTCCTGAGTAGCTAGGATTACAAGTGTGAGCCACTTGCTCCCAACTTGTATTCTGCTTTTATAGTTAAGAAGTCTAAAGGACAGAAAACTTGAAAAACTTGCCCTAAAATGGAAGAAAATTATTCTGATGCCAAACTTAGTCATCTTTCTATGTGATTTCTCTTTCTTTTTCTTTCTTTCTTTCTTTCTTTCTTTCTTTCTTTCTTTCTTTCTTTCTTTCTTTCTTTCTTTCTTTCTTTCTTTCTTTCTTTCTTTCTG
>NW_012267230.1:1085263-1088262 GCF_000151885.1 Dipodomys ordii
TTTCTTTCTTTCTTTCTTTCTTTCTTTCTTTCTTTCTTTCTTTCTTTCTTTCTTTCTTTCTTTCTTTCTTTCTTTCTTTCTTTCTTTCTGTCAATTGTGGGGCTTGCACTCAGAACATGGGCACTGTCCCTGAGTGCTAGGGTTCAGGGCTAGCACTCTACCACTTTAAACCACAGCTCCACTTCCAGTTTTCTGGTGGCTAATTGGAGATAAGAGTCTCATGGACTTTCCTGTCCAGGCTGGCTTTGAACCTTGATCCTCAGATCTCAGCCTCTTGAGTAGCTAGGTTTACAGGCATGAGCCACTGGCACCTTAACTTGTGTTTTTTAAGAGACCATGCAAGCTCACACCTGTAATCCTAACTGCTAAGAAGGCTGAGATCTGAGGATTCTGTCTCTTCAGTATGCTGGCTTACATTCCTTCAGGTATTTGTCCAGCAGTGTTATGACAGTGGTTATTTGAGGAATCTCCATACTTATTTCCATACTGGTTGCATTCATTTACATCCCTGGCATCAATGTACAGAGATGGTCCTCACCCTAGCTAGCATTCCTTGTTTTTGTTTTGTAGAGGACGGATGTTCTGATGGGGGTGAGGTAGAATTTCAATGTTGTTTTGATTTGCATTTGCTTTATGGCTAAGGATGTTGAACATCGTTTTCATATATTTACTGGCCATTTGTATTCCTCCTCCTCCTCTTCCTTTGCCTCCTCCTCTTCCTCCTGTTCTTCCTCCTCCTCCTCCTTTTCTTCTTTTTGTCCTGCGAGTGGGACTGAAACCCACTGATGCTTGCTCATTGGCTACCAACTGAGCCATGCCTCCAACCTAGCATTTGTACTTCTTTTTTTTGGCGGGGGGTCCGGTCGTGGGGCTTGAACTCTGGGCCTGGGCGCTGTCCCTCAGCTCTTCAGCTTAAGGCAAGCGCTCTACCACTTGAGCCACAGCACCACTTCCGGCTTTTTTTCCTTTTGCTTATGTGGTGCTGAGGAATTGAACCCAGGGCCTCAGGCATGCAAGGCAAGCGCTCTACCACTGAGCCACCTCCCCAGCCCAGCATTTGTACTTCTTTTCAGAACTGTTCCTTCAGTTCTCTTGTCCATTTATTGACTGAATTATATGTTCTTTTGTATTTAACTTTTGAGATCTTTATATATTCAAGATATTGCTCACTTTGACTTTTCTTTTCTTTCTTTTTTTTTTTTTTTGTTCTGGTACTGGGGCTTGAACTCAGGACTGGGATCTGTCCCTTCGTTTTTGACTCAAGGGTTCAAAGCCAACCTATTCGGGAAAGTCTGGATACTACATTTTGGGCAAGACAACTCTTTCAGTGTTTCCTACCTGCACCAAGGAAGCTGAAATCCAAGTAGCAATAAAAGAGTCGTCATACCAGACATTTAGTGGCTCACACCTGTAATCCTAGCTACTCAGGAGGCTGAGATCTGAGGACTGAGGTTGAAAGCCAGCCTGGGCAGGAAAGTTTGTGAGACTCTTATCTCCAAGTAACTATCAAAAAGTCAGAAGTGGCACTGTGGCTGAAAGTGGTAGAACACTAGCCTTGAGCAAAAAAGCTCAGGGACAGTGCCCAGGCCCTGAGTTCAAGCTCCAGGACTGGCAAAAAAAATAAAAAGCAGTTATGGCTATCAAAAGGCTGAGATGTGAAGATTGTCGTTTGAAGCCAGCCTGGGCAGACAAATCCATGAGACTCTTCTGTCCAATGAACCAGCCACCAGCCAAAAGCTAGAAGTGGAGGTGTGGTTCAAGTGGTAGAGTGCTAGCTTTGAGCAAAAAACTAAGAGAGAGCAAGAAAAAGGCCCTGAGTTGAAACCTCAATACACATACACACACACACACACACACACATACACACACACACACACACACACACACACACACACACCATTCATGGATAAAAAGTGCAAATCATCTTTGTTTTTTTTTTGGGTCCAGTCCTGGGGCCTGAACTCTGGGCCTGGGTGCTGTCCCTCAGCTCTTCAGCTCAAGGCTAGTGCTCTACCACTTGAGCCACAGCACCACTTCCGGCTTTTTTCTGCTTATGTGGTGCTGAGGAATCGAACCCAGGGCCTCATGCATGCAAGGCAAGCGCTCTACCACTGAGCCACCTTCCCAGCCCTGCAAATCATCTTTGTATTCTCTACAAACACAAGATTTTCCAAAAGTGCAAATCATCTTTGTATTCTCTACAAACACAAGATTTTTCCAATTCTCCTTCTGTTCTACATGAGAATCCCTAGGAGTCCAGGCCTCAGACTCATACCCTGACAGTGACATCTCCCAGCTGCCCGTTGGTGCCTGGAGATGCAGAGCCTGGGCCGGGATGCCAGAGACTAACTCGTGTTGACGGGACAGCATGACACTTTGGCAGGCTCATTTCCTGTCACTGTTAGCACTTTTAGAGGGATCAAGGCACACAGGGGAGTCAAGCATCATTCGTTCTATTGGTGACTATTGAACCTTGGTCTGCAGTGGCCTCACATAGTGCCAGATAACTGGAAGGGAAGCGAGGGGACTGAGGCCCAGAGGCTGACCGCATACTTCCCAGCACGTGATCTGATCATTGGGAAGGATGTGAGATCCACCTTGGTAAAGGGCTTGTGTGTGTGTGCATGTGTGCTGGTCCTGGGGCTTCAACTCAGGGCCTGGATACTATCCTTGAGCTTTTTTGTTCAAGGCTAGTGCCCTACCTTTTGAGCCACAGTTCATTTCTAGCTTTTTGCTTATTAATTGGATATAACAGTCTCTCAAACTTTCCTGCATGGGCAGGCTTTGAACTGCGATCCTTAGATCTCAGCTTCCTGAGGAGCTATGTTTACTGGCATGAGCCACCAGCCCCTGTCTACATCTTTACTTCTTAGTGCTCCAAGCATATACACAAAGCAGGTGGCTAATGAAACTCTTGGGTGTGTTCATGGAGGTTTACAACCGGTACATTGGCTGACCATGTACTTTCTTCTCATGATGTCAGAAATGGATCATCAATT